>NC_069499.1:1549313722-1549543722 GCF_027579735.1 Bombina bombina
TATATATAGGGTAGATCCCCATCCATGGCATGCAGTTGTTTTTAGCCTGGCTCAATTGTGTTTTAGGCACAGACATTGATGGCAACACTGGCATAGGTGCTGTAATTCACATTATTGAATAAGTAACTGATATTTTCAAAGGGTTAATGACCATTGGGCCACTGATTTTACTGGTAATACATGTAGGGTAGATCCCCATCCATGACATGCAGTTGTTTTTAGCCTGGCCCAATAGTGTTTTTGGCGCAGAGATTGATGCCAACCCTGGCATATGTGCTGTAATTCTAATTTTTTAATAAGTAACAAATATTTTCCAAGAGTTAATGACCATTGGGCCAGGCTAAAAACAACTGCATGTCATGGAGGGGGATCTACCCTACATATATTAACAGTAAAATCAGTGGCCCAATGGTCATTAACCCTTTGAAAATATCAAGTACTTATTCAATAATGGCAATTACAGCACCTATGCCAGTGTTGGCATTAATTTATGTGCCCAAAACACCATTGGGCCAGGCTAAAAACAATTGCATGACATGGGAGGTGATCTACCCTGTATATATTCATAGTGAAATCAGTGGCCCAATGGTCATTAACCCTTTGAAATTTCAGTTACTTATTCAAACTTAATACACACAGAGAGCACACTCACAGGAACGAACAACTGGCTCAATACTATTGTTAGCCTGTTCTATGGTGATATAACACCTGGGTGCAGCTTCTTTTAGCCCAGTAATGCTTTTCACAGAGAAGGACTTTCCTGTAGTATATCAGTCTGATCCCGCCTATTACGGTCAGTCCAGCGCCGAAATACCAGGCAATTCCTCTCTGAACAAGGAACACAGCAACCCCAGACGATCGTTTCGGCCTTCATTGGGCCTCGTCAGTGAGGAATATGGCTACACCTCACTGACGAGGACCAAGGAAGGCCGAAACGATCGTCTGGGGTTGCTGTGTTCCTTGTTCAGAGAGGAATTGCCTGGTATTTCGGCGCTGGACTGACCGTAATAGGCGGGATCAGACTGATATACTACAGGAAAGTTCTACTCTGTGAAAAGCATTACTGGGCTAAAAAGCTGCACCCAGGTGGTAAATCGCCATAGAACAGGCTAACAATGGTATTGAGCTGGATATTCGTTCCTGTGAGTGTGCTTCTCTCTGTGTGTATTTATTCAAACTTGTAATATTTGTATTGGTGCCAAGGTATGCCCTTCTTTCCAGTTTGTGTATCCAATTGTTGTATAAAGGGATTCCACCTCTGTCTAACTACATTATATGAATCCTATTGTTATTTAAATAAAACCTATATTTGTATTTTAAAGTCAATTTAAAGCAGTCTGACAAAATAAATTTGAATAAGAAATCAACTTCCATGAATAAGAAACATAATTTCACGAATAAGAAACCAACTTCCTTGTCACTAAACTACCGACTTAGTTGTGTTTAACCAGGGGGTGGGAGGCACATTGTGTGATTATACAATGATCTAGTAATTTAGAACATCACTATTGCGTTTTATAGCACATTATATATACTGCATTCAGCCCAAGGAGCTATATACAGTATCATAAACATATTCTTATAGCAACCAAATATTTTACAACAATACTATAAGGTTGCTATAGATCCCCATTGTGAGGAAAACAAGCCAGTACCGCCCCTCACACAACTCCCCATAACACAGAGCCCAGTCACGATGCAAACTGCTTTAGTTTCTCCAATCATATTAACCCTTTGGCTGCCACTTGAGGAAAATTGTTGCAGCCAAAGTAACAAAGCCAAGGAGTAAACGCAGTAATACACAGTGATTATAGCAACGAGTTCCCTATATTACCTGTTCCGGGTTATAGTAGTAACTCAGCTCTGCTTCATTCCAGTCGGCAAGTAGCAGGTTCTTATAGGGGGGGAAATCCCAGCCCAGGCCCCGGCTCCAAAAGGAACAGGCCGCAAAGACACAACGTTACAGCGACAACTATCGTTCAAATGAACATACAACACGAAGTGAAGCCATAGACGCCCAGCGCACGAAACTGATAGTTTTATAGCGACACCTAGCGACAAATAAATAAATCTCTGTTCTCACTTTTCTATGTGACATGGGAAACATAAATAGGCATGGAAATATCCGTTTTGTTGTCCTAACTTTATTTGAAATGCTATTCTGGGATTGTAAGTGTCTACAGGGGGTACATGTGATTAATAAATGGTTATATAACACCATTGTAGTGAAAATATTCTATACATATAGCCTTTTTAATGATTTATTGCATTGTGCAAACTGTACATTGTACAAACTGTTTGCAACAAACAGTGAAAATAATTATATTCTACATCATTGGGTTGCAGGTGACACAGCCAAGCAGAGGCCACATCACTCAAGCCATTCTGTACACTGTGTGAGTGAGCTCAAGGACACTAATTGCCATACAGTGAAACAGTATAGGCCCTGCACACAGAGCTTTAATCTCTCCTTCTTCCCAAAGCTAAAAGTACCTGCGGACATGCTCATATTGCATCTCTGATTGGCTGTATCACCTGATTAAACTTAAATAAAAATAGAACTTCTGTGTCCTTTTAATGTTTTTAAAAAGTTTCTTAAACATAGGAGTTGTATGTCCCTTTAATCTCTGCACGGTCTCATATCCTCAGTTAAAAGGGATAGTAAAGTCCAAATTAAACTATCATGATTCAGATAGGTCCTGTAATTTTAAACAACTTTCTAATGTACTTTTATCATAAAATGTGCTTTGTTCTCTTGTTATTCTTAGTTGAAAGCTAAACCTAGGTAGTCTCAAATGCTAATTTCTTAATTTCTAAGACCTTGAAGGCCGCCTCTCATTTAAATGCATTTGACAGTTTTTCACAGCTAGAGGGCGTTAGTTCATGTGTTTTATATAGCACATGAAGTTATTTAACCCCTTAGTGACCAGGCCACTTTTCAATTTGTTGACCATCTGGGACCAAGGCTATTTTTGCATTTCTGCGATGTTTGTGTTTAACTGTTATTTTCCTCTTACTCATTTACTGTACCCACACATATTATATACCGTTTTTCTCGCCATTAAATGGACTTTCTAAAGATACCATTATTTTCATCATATCTTATAATTTACTATAAAAAAAATTTATTAGGAAAAAATGAAAAAAACACACTTTTTCTAACTTTGAGCCCCAAAATCTCTAACACATCTACAACCACCATAAAATACCATTGCTAAACAGTTTCTAAATTTTGTCTTGAGTTTAGAAATACCCAATGTTTACATGTTCTTTGCTTTTTTTGCAAGTTATAGGGCAATAAGTACAAGTAGCACTTTGCTATTTCAAAACCATGTTTTTTCAAAATTAGCGATAGTTACATTGTAACACCAATATCTGTCAGGAATCCCTGAATAACCCTTCAAATGTATATATTTTTTAAAAGAAGACAACCTAAGGTATTAAACTTGGGGTATTTTGACTTTTTTCATGCAACCATTTTACCACCAATCTATGCCAAAGTTTGGGGGGGGGGAAATAATTTGACTTTTTGACAAATAGCAATTTAAGAATACATTTACTGATAAAATGATAAGGGTTACTGCCAAATAACACCCTAATATGTTTTCAGTAGCATCTCCTGGGTACAGTGATACCACCCATGTATAGGTGTGTCGGGTTGTCTGTGGGCTAAAAGCCCTTATTTTTAGAGAGCGATTCCAGTTTTTCAACTTGGAATTTTCACATCGGTCATCATGCACCCATGTCCTATTTGGGACATTTCTGAAGCTGGCCAATGGAATTTACCCCCATCAAACCATATATTTTTGAAAAGTAGACACCCTAGGGTATTTCAAATGCTGGTATTTTAACACTTTCCATGCACTAATTCAACCACTAGTCTTTGTCAAACTTTTGGGTAGTCATTTTTTTGTGTTATTTTTCACACACATTGTACTTTAGGCATGTATTTTCAGTTCCTGTTATGTGTTACTGCCAAAAACCACCTCAATATGTGTTCAACAATATCTCCTGAGTACAGTGATACCACCTATGTATAGGTGTGTCGGGTTCTCTGGGGGCTAAATGGCCTTATTTTTAGGTAGCACATTCCAGTTTTTCAACTTGGAATTTTCACATTGGTCATCATGCACCCATGTCCTATTTGGGACATTTCTGAAGCTGGCCAATGGAGTTTACCCCCATCAAACCATATATTTTTGAGAAGTAGACACCCTAGGGTATTTCAAATGCTGGTATTTTAACACTTTCCATGCACTAATTCAACCACCAGTCTTTGTCAAACTTTTGGGTAGTCATTTTTTTGTGTTATTTTTCACACACATTGTACTTTAGGCATGTATTTTCAGTTCCTGTTATGTGTTACTGCCAAAAACCACCTCAATATGTGTTCAACAACATCTCCCGAGTACAGTGATACCACCTATGTATAGGTTTGTCGGGTTCTCTGGGGGCTAAATGGCCTTATTTTTAGGTAGCGCATTCCAGTTTTTCAACTTGGAATTTTCACATCGGTCATCATGCACCCATGTCCTATTTGGGACATTTCTGAAGCTGGCCAATGGAATTTACCCCCATCAAACCATATATTTTTGAAAAGTAGACACCCTAGGGTATTTCAAATGCTGGTATTTTAACACTTTCCATGCACTAATTCAACCACTAGTCTTTGTCAAACTTTTGTGTAGTCATTTTTTTGTGTTATTTTTCACACACATTGTACTTTAGGCATGTATTTTCAGTTCCTGTTATGTGTTACTGCCAAAAACCACCTCAATATGTGTTCAACAACATCTCCTGAGTACAGTGATACCACCCATGTATAGGTGTGTCGGGTTCTTTGGGGGCTAAATGGCCTTATTTTTAGGTAGCGCATTCCAGTTTTTCAACTTGGAATTTTCACATCGGTCATCATGCACCCATGTCCTATTTGGGACATTTCTGAAGCTGGCCAATGGAATTTACCCCCATCAAACCATATATTTTTGAAAAGTAGACACCCTAGGGTTTTTCAAATGCTGATATTTTAACACTTTCCATGCACTAATTCAACCACCAGTCTTTGTCAAACTTTTGGGTAGTCATTTTTTTGTGTTATTTTTCACACACATTGTACTTTAGGCATTGATTTTCAGTTCCTGTTATGTGTTACTGCCAAAAACCACCTCAATATGTGTTCAACAACATCTCCTGAGTACAGTGATACCAACTATGTATAGGTGTGTCGGGTTCTCTGGGGGCTAAATGGCCTTATTTTTAGGTAGCGCATTCCAGTTTTTCAACTTGGAATTTTCACATCGGTCATCATGCACCCATGTCCTATTTGGGACATTTCTGAAGCTGGCCAATGGAATTTACCCCCATCAAACCATATATTTTTGAAAAGTAGACACCCTAGGGTTTTTCAAATGCTGATATTTTAACACTTTCCATGCACTAATTCAACCACCAGTCTTTGTCAAACTTTTGGGTAGTCATTTTTTTGTGTTATTTTTCACACACATTGTACTTTAGGCATGGATTTTCAGTTCCTGTTATGTGTTACTGCCAAAAAACACCTCAATATGTGTTCAACAACCTCTCCTGAGTACAGTGATACCACCCATGTATAGGTGTGTTGGGTTCTCTGGGGGCTAAAAGGCCTTATTTTTAGGAAGCCCATTCCATTTTTTCCACTTTGAATTTTCACATCCCATGCACCCATGTCCTATTTAAGACATTTCTGAAGCCGGCCAATGTAATTTACCTCAATCAAACCATATATTTTTGAAAAGTAGACTTCCTAGGGTATTTCAAATGCAGGTATTTTAACACTTTCCATGCACTAATTTAACCACTAGTCTTTGTCAAACTATTGGGCATTCATATTTTTGTGTTATTGTTCACATACATTGTACTTTAGACATGGATTCACAGCTCCTGTTATGTGTTACTACCAAAGAAGACACCAATATGTGGTCACCAACATCTCCTGAGTTCAGTGATACCACCTATGCATAGGTTTGGTGGCTTGTTTGGGGGGTGCAATGCCAAATGTCTGACATGCGTTTGTGATTTTTTTTTCACATTTAACAAATTTTCTTTGCCTATCGTCTTTTTTTTTGGGGGGGGTCTTTTAACATACCCCAATTTATTTGATTTCCATGAATGTGCATATATTTGAAAAGTTGACACCCCAAGGTATTGTATATGGTGTGCTTTGATGCCTTTGAAGCAACCGTTTTAGCCCAAAAAATTGGAGAAAGTGTATGGTGGTTATTTTTCAATTTTCATTTTTACAGACACATTGCTTTTTGACTATGATTTAGGAGAGACTGTTGTAAGTTATTGCAAAAGAATACTTCAGGTTGTTTTCTGCAAGGCACCCTGAGTACACCTATGCCCCCCATGCATAGGTTTGCCAGGATTTTGGGAAGGTTATGTTACAATTTTATGACTTGTGATTTTAGTTATTAACAATGAGAGTATTTCTTCTGATAGGCCTATCTTTAGTTTGTGGCCTATTGCATACCCCACTTTTATTTATTGCCATGAAAGTGTATATTTTTTAAATGTTGACACCCCAAGGTATTGTATATGGTGTGCTTTGATGCCTTTGAAGCAACCGTTTTAGCCCAAAAAATTGGAGAAAGTGTATGGTGGTTATTTTTCAATTTTCATTTTTACAGACACATTGCTTTTTGACTATGATTTAGGAGAGACTGTTGTAAGTTATTACAAAAACATACTTCAGGTTGTTTTTTGCAAGGCACCCTGAGAACACCTATGTCCCCCATGCATAGGTTTGACAGGGGTTTTGGTTAAAAAAAAATAACAGGCCCAATTTTAGAAAAAAATAGAGTAGTGAAATGTAAAAATCTGGCACAATAAAAGTAAAAAAAAAAAACCCATCTAACAGTAAACATAACAAAAAAAAAAATATTTATATATATAACACCAAATGTATTTATTTTTTTAAAAATTGACCATTGTATGGTACCGCTTGAAGCAGTCCCCAATGCAGAGTGCAGGCTGTCCAGGGCAATCAGGAATGTGATATATGGTGTCCCTTCTCTTCCCCCTCTTCGTACAGACTCTGCATTTTTTTTGTGGTTTCTTCTTTGCGGCAGTAGGGGGGATTTTAAAAATAAAATGAGTAGCCCCAACTCTGCTCTCTCCCATCACCGCCCTGGGAGCAGGTGCATCATGGTACAAAATCCCAGTAATAATCTGGAGCTGAAACTGTAAAAAAGTTTTTTTAACTCTGGGGTTTGCTTTTTTGAACAACAAAAAAGTGTTGTGGGTTGCAATCTGCATTAGGTAAATTGCAACCTTTTTGTACCAGGCCCTTGTCTTCCGCATAATTAGGTAGGGCTGCAGCAGCTGATCAGCCAGATCAACCCCACCCATATGCCGGTTATAAGACTTGATGCACACTGGCTTCCTTATGATCTCAGCTCTGCCACGTACAGAAACCGCCACCGTCCTCTCTGTGTGGATGGTGGTAAGAAGGTATACATCCTTCTTGTCTCTGTACTTAAGTGCCAACAGCTCCTCTTGGCGCAGAGCTGAGGTCTCCCCCCTTCGTAGCCGGGTGCGTACAAATTGTCCTGGGAAATCTGCGCGGTTCTTTTTAATTGTACCGCAAGCTACTGTATCAAAGCAATACAGTAGCTTGAACAAAAGGACACTTGTATAAAAATTGTCTAAGTACAAGTGATACCCTTTGTTCATTAGGGGTAATATCAGGTCCCAGACAATCTTGCCAGTGGTTCCCATATGTTCTGGGCAACCTGGAGGGTCAAGGTGGCTATCCTTTCCCTCATACACCCGGAAGGCCTAAGTATACCCAGTCTCGCTGTCACAGAGCTTATACACCTTTACCCCATATCTGGAGCGTTTGGAAGGAATATACTGCTTGAATCCCAGCCTTCCCTTATACTTCATTAGGGATTCATCAACGCATATATTCCTTCCAGGTGTATAAGCCTCTGCAAACCTGGCAGAAAAGTGGGTTATCAGGGGGCGGATTTTATACAGCCTGTCAAATTGGGGATGCTCCCTAGGGGGGCACAGGCTGTTGTCGCTGAAGTGCATGAAATGCAGAATCATTTCATACCTCTTCCTCGACATAGTCTGGGAGAAAATGGGGGTAGAGCAGATGGGGCTACTACTCCAGTAGGAGCGAATGGAGGGTTTCTTTATGATGCCCATCAGCATAGTCAATGCCCAGAATTTTTTGAATTCTGGCACATTGATGGGGGCCCATTGCTGCTTTGCCAAATATGTTCCAGGCTTTGCAGCACGGAACTGATGGGCATATAAATTAGTTTGGGCGACAATGTTCCCCAATATATCATCGCCCAGAAACACTTCCAGAAACTGCTGGGGGCTAAAACCTGCCACATCTATATTTATGCCAGCATTTGCTGTGAAGGGTGGGATATCTGGCCTCTGGAGATGAGGCGTTACCCACTCTTCAGCAGCAATGGCAGCAACACGCCTCCTTCTGGCAGGGGGGCTAGCAGGGGGGTTGGCAGGGGGGGGTAGCAGGGGGGCTGGCAGGGGGGCTAGCAGCCACAGATACATCACTATCAGTTGAGACTGCATCTAGTGATGTATCTGAGCACATGTCAGGGTCAAAATTGGGGTCTGAGTCAGAAATAGAGGCATCTGACTCTGACGCAAGGATGGCATACGCCTCCTCAGCACTATATCTTTTCTGTGACATTTTTGTATCTGTCACAGAAAACAATTACTAAAAAAAATTAAATTAACTAGCAAAAAAGTACAGCTATGCTACTGCCAGTGATTTATAGCGATCACTGGCAAGCTAGGGGTTAATGGCTCTGAAAATTAAATTAAATTAACTAAATGTTTCTGAAAAGAGCCTTTGGGTTTTTAAAAAATTACAACAACAAAATTAAAACCTAAAAAAATGCACAGACAGCAAAAAAGTACAGCCATGCAACTGCCAGTGATTTATAGCGATCACTGGCAAGCTGGGGGTTAATGGCTCTGAAAATTAAATTAAATTAACTAAATGTTTCTGAAAAGAGCCTTTGGGTTTTTAAAAAATTACAACAAAATTAACCCCTAAAAAAATGCACAGACAGCAAAAAAGTACAGCTATGCAACTGCAAGTGATTTATAGCGATCACTGGCAAGCTAGGGGTTAATGGCTCTGAAAATTAAATTAACTAAATGTTTCTGAAAAGAGCCTTTGGGTTTTTAAAAAATTACAACAACAAAATTAACCCCTAAAAAAATGCACAGACAGCAAAATGCAGCAAAAAAAAGTGCACCTATGCTACTGCCAGTGATATATAGTGATCACTGGCAAGCTAGGGGTTAATGGCTCTGAAAATTAAATTAAATTAACTAAATGTTTCTGAAAAGAGCCTTTGGGTTTTTAAAAAATTACAACAACAAAATTAACCCCTAAAAAAATGAACAGACAGCAAAATGCAGCAAAAAAAAGTGCACCTATGCTACTGCCAGTGATATATAGTGATCACTGGCAAGCTAGGGGTTAATGGCTCTGAAAAGAGCCTTTGGTTCTATATTTTTTAACAAATAAAAGAAATAAATCTCTCTCTCTGCTAAATACAGGTCTCTCTCTCTCTCCAACAAAATGGCAAGTGAGGAGAGGGAGGGAGATCCACACTGATCATAGTCAATATTTACAAATATTGACATGATCAGACAAATGGGGTATTTTATTATTATTATTTTTTTTTGGGTGGGAGGCTCAGATTGGGTGACCCTAGCTTGCCCCTATGATGAGGCAGGCTAGGGACACCCCCAGAGGCCCCATGATGCACTGGGCATCGCCATCTTGGATGCCTAGTGAAGGGGGAGGGGGGGCTATTTTAGGCTTTTTTTTATTTTATACGTTTTTTTTTTTTTAAACATTTTTACTTTTATTTTATAACTAACTAAGTGCCTTGACCCACCGAGGCACTTAGCACACAAGCAGAGCATCGGAAGCGTGTCCGATCGCTTCCGATGCTCTGAAACACTGCCGGGCTCCACGTGGAGCGAAACCGGAAGTGATCACTCGTGGGGGAGTGATCAATCCGGTCCCGGCACTCAGGAACAGTATTGCAGGATGCCTAGACCTCAAGGCAAGCCTGCAATACTGTTAGAGCAGCTGGAAGCGATTTCGATCGCTTCCAGTGCTCTGTTTAACCGACGACGTATGCCATACGTCCTCGGTCGTTAAGTGCTTTTTTTTTAGGACGTATGGCATACGTCGTCGGTCGTTAAGGGGTTAAAGGGACACTGAACCCAAAATTTTTCTTTTGTAATTCAGAAAGAGCATGCGATTTTAAGCAACTTTCTAATTTACTCCTATTATCAATTTTTCTTCGTTCTCTTGCTATCATTATTTAAAAAAGAAGGCATCTAAGCTTTTTTTTGGTTTCAGTACTCTGGACAGCACTTTTTTATTGGTGGATGAATTTATCCACCAATCAGCAAGGACAACCCAGGTTGTTCACCAAAAATGGGCCGGCATCTAAACTTACATTCTTGCATTTCAAATAAAGATACCAAGAGAATGAAGAAAATTTGATAATAGGAGTAAATTAGAAAGTTGCTTAAAATTTCATGCTCAATCTGAATCACGAAAGAATTTTTTTGGGTACAGTGTCCCTTTAAGAGTCAGCACTAAATGCCTAAAATGCAAGTCTGTCAAAAGATCTGAGATAAGTATGCAGTCTGCAGAAGCTTAGATACAGATACGCTCGTGTTCTCACTCAACCAATCGTGCAAAAGCAGAGTCTTTCAATCACATGTAATGAGCGAGTTCAGGTGATTTATCTCTGCAACCTCTGGTGTAGAGGGAGAAAAAGAAGCAAGAACTGCATCTTAAAGGGACATTGAACACTAAACACATTCTATAAGCAAAGTATTGAGGTTATTCCCCACCCCCCTCTAGTCACGGGTGCTGCCATGTTGAAATCTAGCTTGCACTACATTCTAGTGCTACCCTGTTTGCACATGTGCCGCAACTCTCCTTCAGATACCTGCAATGTAACCTAGGTTACAAAATGGCCGCACTCATGATTCGAGGGAGTAGCGTTTCCACCTCAGCCATATTTTCCTGGACACATATGAGTTATACATGCTGCAGGGTGTGCAGGGAGAAACATGAATAGTGCTGTCCAGGGGTGCTATTTATGTTCCCCTCTGCAAACCCTGCAGCATGTGTAACTCATAAGTGTCCAGGAAAACATGGCCAAGGTGGCAACCCTATGAGGGAGGTGCATGAAATGTATTTAGTGTTTAGTGTCCCTTTAAATGTGTGCTTGTAGGTTAGCTCATACAACTGCAGCTTCATACATATTTTCTTTATTACAGAAAGAAAACCCAGAATTGTCTGGGGCCCATTTATCAAAGGGCTTGCGGACCTGATCCGACACTGCGGATCAGGTCCGCAAGACCTCGCTAAATGCGGAGAGCAATACGCTCTCCACATTTAACATTGCACCAGCAGCTCACAAGAGCTGCTGGTGCAACGCCGCCCCCTGCTGACTCGCGGCCAATCGGCCGCCAGCAGGGAGCTGTCAATCAACCCGATCGTATTCGATCGGGTTGATTTCCGGCGGTTCCTGTCCGCCTGCTCAGAGCAGGCGGACAGGGTTATGAAGCAGCGGTCTTTAGACCGCTGCTTCATAACTTGTGTTTCTGGCGAGTCTGAAGACTCGCCAGAAACACGGCCCTTCAAGCTCCATACGGAGCTTGATAAATGGGCCTGTCTGAGTCTATCCTGATAATAGACCATCAGGAAATCACTCTTTAAATTACATTATGTAGTCACAATCTGCAATTATTCAGTTTTATCAAAAGTGTAGTCCATGAGAATCAACATATAGGTGCTACATTTCACTGTTTTGATTTATTTATTTTTATAAAGTGCATATTATGTTCAAAACAGGGAATTGTAACACTTGAAACATTCTGTGGTAGAAATTAATGTCAAAATAACATTTGTTCTTCAGTTTGAATATAAAAAAAAAAAACATTTGTCCATCGCTAGTAAAAGCCTGGCTGCCATGTGAGCGCTGCAGCCAAACACTGTTCCGTTCCTGCACATGGCTCTGTGTCACGAGACCCACAGCAAGAACAGCAGCAGGAGATTTGAGGTAACAGCTGGTAGGGATATATATGATCTGAGGGCTGATGTGTTAATAAATGTTGCTCAGAAAATGCCTCTGCTCAGCGGTTTTATGTTTGGGCATATACCTGAGTGGGTAGATTTAGTCTGAAGTCTCTTGTTTCGGACATAAAGCTTCTTAAAGGGTCATGGATGCTCTTTTTTGTCAGAGTATGTAATTTTTGCATTACTGTACCTAGATAAACTGTTAAGCAAATAGGTTAAAAACACAGGTTAAAGGGATAGAAATATAGACATCCCAACTCTCCCTGAAATTCAGGGAGTCTCCCTCATTGTAATAGCAGCTCCCTGACGCCCACAAATGAAATGCAATCTCCCTGAAACTACAAGTACCATGATCCAACGTGGCCCGAATCCGGAAACAGTGTTTCTTTAAGGAATACCTTTAGTTGCAGTGACGTCATCGAGCAGGAAGGCATTATCACAACAAGTCTGTCTTTACTTTTAGCGTATTGCGTGTCTGTCACCCTCTCTCCTGCTGTTTGGCGGCGGAGATAAGTCTCTTGGGGGGGGGGAATCATCAGCAGGCAACATCGGCTGCAGCATAGGCTGAGTGAGAAATGAGAAAGAGGACAAAGAGAGTGCGCCCCTGTGAGGGAGGAGGTAGATACCCCTGCTGTCAGGTCCTTATCAAACTGACTCTACTGTGAGTACAAAACATAATAACAAATAGTCTCTAAAACTCAAAATCACACACAATATGGTTCTTGTCATTGGCTTACTAATGTGTTCAGCTAGCTTCTAGTAGTGAATTGCTACTCCTTCAATAAAGAATACCAAGAGAAGGAAGCAAATTAGATAATATAAGTACATTGGAAAGTTGTTTAAAATTGTATGCTCTGTCTGAATCATGGAAGAAATATGTTGGGTTTCATGTCCCTTTAATTTGTATCATATAAGCCACTGCTGACTCTCTGAGAATGTGTGGTGTTTAAATACTGGTGCATTTCCCTCACAGCATATGTGTGTATGCTGTTGAAAACCAGTAATACGTTTTAATGGAAACACTTTTGCTAATGAAAGTATAATGCAAAAATGCTTCTATTTAAATTGAGATGCACCCATATATGTTTCAATTTTTATCTTTCTATCCCTTTAAGTTCTGTCCATGAGCTGCAAGCATTACAGCTCCTGAGTAGCCTGTCAGCCAATCAGGCGCAGCAATCGCACGACCCAGCAAACACCAGCCGTGTTCTGTTTTAGGGCTGCAATTCTTGCAAACTCTGAGTGAGACTTGCCCAATGCACTTCATTTCTTTGTGGGATTTAAACACATAGGCCACTATTTATCAAGCTGTCTACTTACCTGCATTCGACGGTCCCAATACGCTCACCTAAGTTCGCCTAACATCGCTGCCGCGGACCTGAATACGCTCTCCAAAATTATCAAGAAAGCTGTCAAAAAGCTGCGCACCAAGTACGGGGCGATGAGCAGCAGACTGTTAACTAACAGTCATCGATCTCGCTGCTCTTCGGCTTTTTCCCAGCTTTATTGATAAACTGTCACTAAGCACCCACACTATACTATACTGTTTTACCCCCTATACCGCCACCCCCGGAGCCCCCCGCAACTAAATAAAGTTATTAACCCCTAAACCACCGCTCCCGGACCCCACCGCTACCTACATTATAAATATTAACCCCTAATCTGCCGCCCCCTAAACCGCCACCACCTACATAAACTTATTAACCCCTATCCTGCCGCTCCCGAAGCCCGCCGCAACTAAATAAAATGTTTAACCCCTAAAACGCCGCTCCTGGAGCCCACCGCCACCTGCATTACATTTATTAACCCCTAATCTGCCCCCCTCTACACCGCCGCCACCTACATTACATTTATTAACCCCTAATCTGCTCCCCCTACACCGCTGCCACTATATTAAATTTTATTAACCCCTAAACCTAAGAATAACCCTAACCCTAACACCCCCCTAACTTAAATATAATTTAAATAAATCTAAATAAAATTACTATTATTAACTAAATTATTCCTATTTAAAACTAAATACTTACCTGTAAAATAAACCCTAAGATAGCTACAATATAACTATTAGTTACATTGTAGCTATTTTAGGATTTATTTTTATTTTACAGGCAAAATTACCTGTAAAATAAATCCTAACCTAAGTTAATTATACTATAATTAAATAAATTAATTAAATACAATTACCTACAATTAACTAAAATTAACTAAAATTAACTAAAGTACAAAAACAAACAAACACTAAATTACAGAAAATAAAAAATAAATTACAAGAATTTTAAACTAATTACACCTAATCTAAGCCCCCTAATAAAATAAAAAAGCCCCCCAAAATAATAAAATTCCCTACCCTATACTACCCTATACTAAATTACAAATAGCCCTTAAAAGGGCTTTTTGCGGGGCATTGCCCCAAAGTAATCAGCTCTTTTACCTGAAAAAAAAAAGAAATACAACCCCCCAACATTAAAACCCACCACCCACACACCCAACCCTACTCTAAAACCCACCCAAACCCCCCTTAAAAAAGCCTAACACTAACCCCCTGAAGATCACCCTACCTTGAGCCGTCTTCACCCAGCCGGACCTAAGTCCTCAACGAATCCGGACGAAGTGGTCCTCCAGATGGGCAGAAGTCTTCATCCAATCCGGCCAGAAGAGGTCCTCCAGACGGGCAGAAGTCTTCATCCAGGCAGCATCTTCCATCCGGAGCAGAGCGGGTCCATCTTGAAGACATCCGACACAGAGCATCCTCTTCTTTCTTGATCTGACGACTAAATGACGGTACCTTTAAGTGATGTCATCCAAGATGGCGTCCCTTGAATCCTATCAGCCAATCGGAATTCAAGGGATGCCATCTTGGATGACGTCACTTAAAGGTACCATCATTTAGTTGTCGGATCAAGAAAGAAGAGGATGCACCGCGTCAGATGTCTTCAAGATGGACCCGCTCCGGATGGAAGAAGATAGAAGATGCCGCCTGGATGAAGACTTCTGCCCGTCTGGAGGCCCTCTTCTGGCCGGATTGGATGAAGACTTCGGACCGTCTGGAGGACCACTTCTGGTCGGATTGGATGAAGACTTCGGCCCGGCTGGGTGAAGACGGCTCAAGGTAGGGTGATCTTCAGGGGGTTAGTGTTAGGTTTTTTTAAGGGGGGTTTGGGTGGGTTTTAGAGTAGGGTTGGGTGTGTGGGTGGTGGATTTTAATGTTGGGGAAATTGTATTTCTTTTTTTTTCAGGTAAAAGAGATGATTACTTTGGGGCAATGCCCCGCAAAAGGCCCTTTTATGGGCTATTTGTAATTTAGTATAGGGTAGGGAATTTTATTATTTTGGGGGGATTTTTTATTTTATTAGGGGGCTTATATTAGGTCATAAGAACAAAATCAATCCTAAGATTGAAAAAAATGTACACCTGTTTAGCACTCTTTCCCTAACTTATGGTGGCAATTGTTGGACAATGTATAGGTATACTAGAGAAGGACGATTCTAAACCGAAACAATCTGAATATTAAACTAACTTACGAATCCAGCCAGACTGAAATTTCGTTTTTGGATTTGAGAATTTTCAAAAAAATCAATGGTATGTTGGGGACAGATTTGTATAGAAAGAAGACAGCTACCAATACTATCTTATACAACAGTGCACATGCCCCATGCACAATCAAATCTCTCCCAACTGGTGAGTTTCTAAGGGTCAAAAGAAATTGTTCTGAACCGGAGTTATACAAAATCAGAGCTCAAGAAACAACAGATCGTCTTAGCCAGAGGGGGTACAGTAAAACTTTAATCAAAAAAGCAAAGGACAAGGCAAGAAAAACAGAACGTCAGAATCTATTGAAACCTAAGATTCGCACAAACGACAACAAAACCAGATTAGTTTTAACCTACAATGCACAAAGCAAGGAGGTAATTGACATAATCAACAAACATTGGCATCTTCTGCAAGCAGATAACACTCTGGGTCAGTTTATAGGACCCAGAGTTGACATCAGTTACCGACGTACAAAAAATCTAAAAGATTTAGTAAGTCCCAGTCACTATACTCGTAAAAAGAAATCTACGAGCAGCAGCATACAACCTGGCTCCTATCCATGTGGAAATTGTATTAGCTGTAAATTTCTGAAAAAAACAACATCAATTACAGATAGATTTGATAAAAAACATCCAATCAAATCTTTCATTAATTGTAACACCACAGGTGTAATTTACGTTTTACAATGTAAATGTCCAAAAATCTATGTCGGGATGACGACACGTAAATTGCGCACGAGGCTACAAGAACATGTGCGAAACATCAGAAATGCAGCCAAAGATTTAAAGAACAAGAAGGCTATTTCATCAGTAGCACAACATTTCTATAAATTTCATCAAGGAAAAGCCGAAGAACTCAGATGTTGTGGTATACAAAAAATTAATTTTGGAATCAGAGGAGGAGATAAGGAAACAAGCTTACTTCAACATGAAAGCAGATGGATTTATCTGCTTAATTCCATACAACCTAATGGCCTAAATGAACATAATAATTATTTTTCACATCTTTAAGATAGGAAGAAGATGAGAATCCTTAGTGAATAATAAGAAGTAGGAAATATGAACGGAATTAAAAATGATTTTGGAAAAATAATAAAAATTCACAAACACCATCTATTTAATAATGCCACCACAACTTATATAATAGTCACAAGCACATCCTTTTCCTTGGCACTGTATCAACCTTCACCTATAATCCCTCACATATTATGAGCATCTTTATCTTAGACTTCTAGACTTTATTTATATTTGCCAAACACTATTCTGTGTCATCATCATTTTAGATTAGCACATTTATGTTAAGCTCACTCTTTCACTTTAAATCGTACTTTGACACCTTATCTCTTAGTAACTGAACTTATTGTTAATGTCATTATTTGATTCACTATCCTCCATATGATGATTATTTCAGTTTAGTCACTTAGCAATCCCCAAGGCCACCTATTTTCACACCACACAGATATTCAAAAACAACACCTCCCTTTTTCTGATAACACAATCTCTATATTTATTTTGATGTTATTTTCAAAGAATAAAGAAACACATTTGCACTTATATAAGTGTAGATTACAAGTATATATCTTATTATCAGATCTCTGTATCATATTTTAAAAGATATTCAGACGAGTCCAAAATGATCTTTTCAGACTATAATTCCCATTGATCATCATACCTAACATCCTTTACTCTAAAAACATGCAAAGCAGGGAGAATCTGCATGTAACTACATAGACTACGTCAGATTGTATTGTCCTATTTTTATAACCGCTATTACTTATGATACCCTTTAGCATAAAAAGTTATTATCTTCTATTCTGATAAATATACATTAGAGCCTAAAATTATATTTTGATGTAAGCTCCTACTCCTGTAATAAATTTCCTCCGATTCACACGACTACACTATCTTTCAGTGCAGAGAGAGACAAGATAAGTGAAAATGATACAAAGTTACTATAAATAATAAGCCGTTTGTTTTATCCATCATTATGCGATTTTTATCTCCCCATAATAACTAATCAAATAGCGGAAGATCTTGTCTTATTTCACACAATAATTCTCTTTGTGAATACAATAATTCACTTTTTGAATACCTTAAACATATTGTATGAATGAAAAGACAGCCTTGTCCTATCAAATTCTCCCTTGTATACGTACAAGCTCTTCCATAGGGAGTAATTGGTTCCTTGTAACGAATCCTTCAACTCGCCCGATGACGTCAAAGAGGAGGAGTAGTGCAGGCCAATAAAAAGACACATATTCGGCCGCGCCGTACCCTTTGAGAAAGCCACGTTAGTGGCGAAACATGTCAGGGAATTGTTTGCCGTGAATGCATGTTAGCATTTTTTTAAAATAGCAGGAATGTTGGTCCAGAATATTTAAACTTAAGGAATTGAAAATATAGACAAATTAAATGACCCCTGAGCTGGGTTTGATCTAGCAAACAGCAATGTTGATGTAATTGTTACCGGCAGTTAAGTCGCTTTATAAGGCTATTGATATGAGACTTGGAAACCAGTATATCATACTTTAAATACAAAACCAAGTACTATATATTTATATAATTTTTTATAAGGACTTAAGACTGCCGGAGATAGATATTCAATACGGAACAACTTAAGTAACAACTTAACTAAATATAAGATACAAAATTTACTTTTATTGGTGCATCCAAGTTACTACTATAACCGCTATATGTGAATAAGACCTCAGAGTTGGGATTCATCTGGCAACAGTAGCGATTACTTAACTTGCTACTAGCAGCAAAGTTTTATTACAAGGCCAACAATAAGGGGCTTGGAAACTAGTATATAGTACTAACTCAATTTAAGCGTAACAAACATATTATACTCTTATCAGTTTACTCACTTTACTATTATAACCACCATGTGTGAATAAGACACATTAAATACCGAGTAGAACTAAAGGTTGTTAATTAAAACATCCATAACATTATTTTTTTTTTTTTCATCAAATAATTTTTATTATTTTTTCTCAAAAAGAAGAACAACAAAAACAAGAAATCAAATACTAACAGACAATAGACAAATCAGTTCAAGTGCATCAAAGAAACATAAGCAGAAGGTTTCTAATTTTTTGACAGACAGTGATCGCATATGTAGCTAAGGTGAAAAGCTAGTCAAAGGCTTATTATCAGTTTGAAACTCAAGAAAACAGTTGAGACAGTTTAACCTAGAACAAAAAATGGTCACACAAGGAGGTATATTAGTCAAGCGGGTCACCTTAAACCAGACTACGTGGTGGATTCCCCCCTAATGGTATTGTCAGTGTTTTGCTGTTCCCAGATGAAAATTATGTCTAAGATAACATCTTGCTCCCCTTTGTACGTATAGTACAGCTTTTCTAGATCTAACATGTGGCTCACTTCTTTTATCCACATATGATAGGTAGGGGGGGCAGTTTTTTTCCAGAATCTAGGGACCAAACGTCTGGCGCAGCTAAGCATACAATGCAACAGCTTCTTTCGATATAGGCAGGAAATTTTTGGGATATCACTCAGTAGCACCAGGCTAGGGGTAAATGTGATTGGCATCCCCAGTACTCTGTCCACATGTCTGTTTATGTTGTCCCAGTAAGAGCTAAGAAGTGGGCAAGACCACCAAATATGTGAGAGTGTACCCACCCCCCCACAGTGTCTCCAACATAGGGAAGAGGAGTTAGGGAATATGCTTCGAAGGCGATGTGGGGTAAGATACCACCTTGAAAGTAGTTTGTAATTCATTTCGACCATCGTTAGGGACAGAGAGGATTTTTTAGTTTCAGAGAAGATATGAAGCCATTGGGCCTCGGTGAATTCTGTGTTTAGCTCCTTTTCCCATTTCGCAATAAATGTTGGTGTCTTATTAGGGAAGGAACCCCTAAGCAGTTTGTATATAGTAGAAACATGGGATTTGGCGATAGTAGGAGATGTACACAGAGTTTCAAAGGGGGTCAGGGGTCTTACAAGGTCTGGCTTATATGTGCTAGTAGAAATAGCATGCCTAATTTGCAAATACGGGTACCACAAGTGGAAGGGGGCTCCCAGTTGTTGGTGTAAGTCCGTTTGAGTCTTAATAATTCCATTGTGTAATACTATGTGTGCCGGGATGTTAGTAGTGATGCCTGAAATAAGTGGCGAAGGAAAGGTATGTGGTTGCAACAACAAGGGGTTGTTAAGTAAAGGGGTTAGGGGGGAGATCTGTGACGAGATCTGCTTCTCCTCGGATAGAAGTCTATCCCATATTCTGAGGGTGGTAGCTATGTAGTGGTTCCCCCAAATGTCTGTTGGTCTGTGTTTACTAGGTATCCAACATTGGTCACCCAAATTCAAGCCACCTGCTAAGCAGGATTCTATTTGGGTCCAGGTTTTCCCAGCTGGGGAGTGCTTCCAGGCAACTATACGGGCCATATGGGCCGACTTGTAATAATTCAGGAGGTTCGGAGAACCCAGTCCCCCGTTCTCTTTGTGTAAGAATAAGGTGTTTCTAGCTACTCTGGATCTCTTATTGTCCCATATAAATGCGTCTAGCATTTTTTGTTGTCTTCTTAAATACTGCAAGGGGAGGTCTATGGGGAGTACTTGAAATAAATATAAGTACTTAGGGAGAAGGTTCATTTTTATAGCGTTAATACGCCCCATCCACGAAAGATGGCCCCTTTTGCTCCAGAGTTCTAATGACTTACTAGTTTCCTGTTGAAGTGGCATGTAGTTGAGGCTGAACAGCTCTGTATACGTAGGTGATATGTCAATCCCCAGGTAATGTATTTTATTCGTCATTTGGAATGAGGTGTGAGTCGAAATAAACTGTAGTTCTTCCTCCCCAAGGTGTATCGGCATTAACATTGACTTTCCCATATTAATAGAAAAATTTGAAACTGATTTATAATCTTCCAGTTCATTTAGGAGGGTGGGGATAGATATTAGCGGGGAATGTATTGTAAATATAATGTCGTCCGCGTACAGAAGACATTTTTGGTGGATCTCCCCAAAGGGGACTCCACTAACAAGAGGGTTATTTCTGACTCGTACAGCCAGTACCTCCACCACTAAGGCAAATAGTAGTGGAGAAAGAGGGCACCCTTGTCGAGTGCCGTTGTTTATGTAAATTACTTGTGAGAGTGTGTTATTTGCATTAACTCGCGCCGATGGGCTCGTATACAAAGACTTAATGCGGGATATTGAGGTATGTGAGAATCCAAATTTTGACAGGGTGGACCAGAGGAAGTCCCAGTCCACTCTGTCAAAAGCTTTTTCCGCATCTGTGGACAGTATGACTAGGGGTTTTACATTAGATGATGCAGAAAGTAAAGTGTGCAACACCCGGATGGTGTTGTCCTTAGCCTCTCTGCCCGGTATAAATCCGGTTTGATCCGGGTTCACCAGGAAGGGTAAGTATTTATTTATTCTGGTAGCGATCATTTTGGCATATAATTTAATATCTATATTTATTAGGGAAATGGGGCGATAGTTAGTTACTTTATCACAGGGTTTATTTGGTTTGGGGATAACTGAGATAGTAGCTTCCATAAGGGATGGGGTCAATTGTCCATCTTGGTCTAAGGAATGATACATATTTAATAAAGGGGGACAGAGCAGAGACTTAAACTGATGATAAAATTTAGGTGTAAACCCATCGGGGCCTGGGGCTTTGCCTTGAGGGAGGTTTTTGATAGCTATCATAAGTTCTTGGGCCGAGAATTTCTCGTCTAATGCCTCGCAGTCCGACTCAAGCAGTGTAGGGAGTTGAATTTCGGATAAATAATTGTTAATTTTAGCAAGTTTGGACACTTTGTCTTGAGTTGGAAGGTTATATAGTGTAGAATAATATTGCGCAAATTGGTTAACAATGTCAGCATTGGTGGTATAAGTTGTGCCCTCTTTGTCTGTTATTTTATCTATAAATGTTTTGTAACGCTTCTTTTTCAGGGACCTAGCAAGGAGACGCCCCGCTTTATTGCTCTCAATAAAGAATTTTGATTTGGATGTTAAAGCCCGCATGTGGGCGTTCTTAATTAAGTATTGGTGTAACTCCTCTCTAGCTTGTTGAGATTTTTGTAGCAATATTGGGGACTGCGGGTTTTGCTTAAGTTCTCTTTCACAGTTATTGTAGTTAGAGGTCAAAAGGTCATATTGGGCTCTTCGTTGCTTGCGCTGTTTATGTGTATGTCCCATTATTACCCCCCTAATGAAGCACTTATATGCTTCCCAGTTGTTGGTTGCTGAGGTAGCTAAAGGATCATTAAAGGAAAAGAACTCGGCTGTCTTTTCAGCTAAGTCCTTCGTGATCAGAGGGTCTAAGAAAATTTGGTCGCTCAGTCTCCAATTTTGTTGGTATTGTGGCTTAGTTGACCATTGGAAGCTGGAACACACCATACTATGGTCAGACCAAGCGGTGTGGTAGAGCCTGGATTCACATAGGGAGGAGAGCGTCTGTTGTTCGCAAAAAATATAATCTAAGCGGGTGTATGAGCGCTGTGGGTTTGAGAAGAATGTGAAATCCCTGGTAGTTGGGTTAGCCACTCTCCAGGAGTCAAATAGGGGCATGGCTCTTATGGCTTGCCAGTTAGCTTTTATTTGCGAGCTCTGCATGTAAGAACGGCCTGAGGAAGTGTCTAGCATGGGGCTCATTGGGAAGTTAAAGTCACCGCCCATGAATACCGGGCCTTTCGAGATGTCTAGGATTTGATTGATTACTTTGCGAAAGAATGGGGGTCTAGGGCGAATAGGGGCATATATATTTACTAGGGTAATGGGCCTGCCATAAAAAAGTCCTACTAGAATTAGTATTCGCCCGTCTGCGTCTGAGTATTTATCGAGTAATACAAATGAGGTGCCCTTTCTAAAGGAAATACACACGCCATTGTGCTTTGTCGGCCCTGAGCTTAGAAAGTGTTGATCATAGTGGAGCTGTGAAAGCTTGGGCTCATTAGTTTTTTTAAAGTGAGTCTCTTGCGTCATAATGATGTCGACTGTCTTTTTATAAAAATCATGGAATGCTATTGATCTTTTCTGTGGGGAGAGGAAGCCCTTTACATTTTGTGTGGCTATGCGAAACTGGTTAGGTCTGTCTCGGTCTGTCATGTATTTCTAGCTGTGAGTGTCACTATCAGTACAACAAGTAATGTAGATAGTTATGTGTGGCCGTAGTCTTCCTGCCACTGCCTGAACACAGATAAATACTGATTCTTCAAGTACACTTCAAACAAACAATCAATTTAAACAAACAGTTCTCTAATACCTCCTACTCCTTGGACTACAATTTGAAGAGAGATTGAGGAAAGCAAGAGAGGGTCCAGAAATAGGGAGTAGAGAGTAAAGAGATGAGAGAAGAGGGTAGTAGGGTAGGGAAGCAACTAGGGAAGAGAAAGAAGAAGCAAGTTGGGTTAGAAAAGAGGTAAAGATTAAGTAGAGGGTGTAAGAGGGGAAAGAGCAGCATGACGGAGCTTCCCCATCAGGCCAAGATCAGAAAGACACAGAAACAAATACAAGAACCCATATTCAGAACTAGAGCAGAGATGTGCAACAATATAAACGTTTGAAACATGGTTAACTGTGGATTGAATAGACTTTGGAACATTCAGTTAAGTAAAACATATAAATTTCAATGCAGGAGTCTTCTCATGTAACAGTGTCCGTTAGCTTAAGTTCAAGTTCATGTTCTTCATTGCAAGAGCTAGGCTAACAAACAGTTAAATACTATTTCCTAGAAAAAACAAACTTATCTGCTGAAAGTTTTTTCACATGTTAATGTCACGTAGTTTAACTTCTACATTACATACTCACAACCTCCAGGAATGAAGAAAGTAGTAGATTACTCTGAAAGTAACCTCGAAGGAGAGAGATCCTTCTAGTCCTGTTCTTCTGTAGTGAGTGGGCATATTACAAATACACCAGCTGTTTATGACTGGTGCTGGGGGGTACCGCCATGATCTTCGCAAAACATAGAATCGTGGTAGAAAAAGTGCTTGTTTAAGCGGTAGCCACTGGAGTGTCAGGATCTGTATCTGTGCACAGCTTTTTCCCGTTCGTTCTGTCCACTACCTCGGACCAGAGTCGCCTCTGTGGCCTCGGCAGGTGTGTAGTATGGTCTTTTGGCTGTGGGACCGTTGCGTCCGGTGTAGGAATGTCGAGTAGCTTGCAAAAGTCATTTACTTTTTCTGGAGAGCTGCACTCATAGCGTTTACCATTTTTAATGAGTTGTAATGAGACAGGAAATCCCCACCTATAAGGGATCTTCAGTGACCGTAGATGAGAGGTAAAGTTGAAAAATCCTTTTCTAAGTTGTAATGTCCTGGCCGACAGGTCTTGGTAGATTTGGATCTTGGCGCCCAAATAGGAAAAATGTGGTTGCGTTCTTGCCATCTGCAGGATTTTTTCCCTATCTTTGTAGCTCAGGAAGCACACTATAATGTCCCTTGGAGGTTGGTTATCATTCGGCTTCGGCCGTAGGGATCTGTGAGCCCTTTCCAGTGGTATGGGTTCAATCACCCGTTGGTTGGAGATAGCTAAGGATTGGAACATATTTTGTAAATATTCCGATATATCTTCGCCCTTGATTGATTCGGGGATACCACGGATTCGAAGATTATTTCTTCGCGCTCTATTCTCCACATCGTCGAGTTTGTTTTCCAAGTCAAGGATCTGTAACTGTTGTGTTTCTATGGAGTGAGACATGGCCGCCATATCGTTAATAATTTCCTCCCTGCCATCTTCCAGCGTTTCCACTCTATTTCCTAATTCATTTAAATCTTTTTTAAGTTCAGCGCATTCAGCTTTGATGCAGGATTTCACCTGGTTAATCAGAGCCTCCATGGCTTTTAATGTCACTGGTGCATCTGCGGGGTGTGAGTGTGATTTTGAAGGGGATCTCAAGGGCTGCAGTGTAGTAGGACTGTCAGACAGCTCCTCTTCTTCACTGGAGGCTTGGGGAATTTCACCTTTCTTTTTTGTGCTGTCAGTCTTTTTAAAGAAAGAATTTACAGCCCCTGAAGACAGGGTTGGTTTTGGAGGCTTGGTAGCTCTGCGTTGTGCCATGGTAAGGGGTTAGAAAGAGATCTAGTTGTCCTCTGCTGTGTAATTATTTGGCTGACCAGTGTGTATCAGGTTCGTAAATTATGCATTTACCTAGGTTAGGCAGAGTAAGGCTAGACAGAGTGGGCTTGCAATGTTATGATAGAGATGTATACTTTGTGCAGTTTTCAGCCCTGTATTGTGCCATTCATCTAAATATTTAACCCCATGTTGATTAAAGGTGGATGCTGGTATATGGGGGTGCTATTTACTTTGTATCCGCTATGTTCTCTTGCTTAAGATGGCGACTGCCACGTGGATGCTAAAATGCGTAATTCATGCTCCTTACCGGACACTTGTGGGAGTTGGGCGAGGTGCTGCATCTTTTCTTCCTCCGGTACACTTGTGAAGGGAGTGCAGGGTCTCCTGCTCCCGTTCAGATCTTTCAGCTCAAGCCCGGGTTGAACTTTAGGAGGGCTCCATTTGCGGCCTTTACCGCCGACAAATTACTGGGTCCGGAACGTCTGCAAAAGCTTAAAAGTGAAGAGGACCGAGCCCCTTTCACCTTCCGATCGCTTAACACATCAAGTCTGGGCACTTGTATGGGCTTGAATCGGCCCTAGAGAAAACTCCGTCTCCACTGCTGTCGGAGCTCTAGTTTAGTGCGGCCATTCGGTACGCCCGCAAGCTCCGCCCCCTCCCCATAACATTATTTTATTTACCATATGTGAACACACATTCTCAACACTCTTTTCATCTTGCCAAGTGGTCATAAGAAGCTATTAGTAATGTTAAATGCTAAAATGCAGTAGCGATATATTTTTCTTATCCTTTGTGAACACACAGCCTGTACAGTCTTATTAATCACTTACAAGCTGCAAGAATCTACCAGCAAAATATTAACATGCAGCAGTGAAATACAAGAACAATTCAGACAGTGTTTCCTTTTATTTAATTACAAACAGTCTATTTTCAAATGTTATCATTAGAAATTGATACAATTATAAAGTAATGCTAAAGAAACTCTGTTTAGATACTATGCCATATTATTGATCATACCCTATAAAAGGAAGAGAATATACATTGTGCCAAATTAAATGACAATTTCCAAGTTGAGCTAAGTTGCAACAATACATTAACATCTTCACTTGGCGAATCAAGTAGCTCATTATCTATTCATCCGAATACAAAGCGCCTTCATAATTTATAAAATTTAATTTAACAAAATCTATGTTAAGAGAATAGAAAAAGCTCTACAGAAAAAAAATAATCCTCAGATTAGCCTAGCTCTATATTAGTTGCATACTCTCAAACACGCTTGATAGCCCAGTTAATATTTTTAAAATAACTAAAGACATAGACCTGCAGCATGTATATATAGAAGATCTAATAGTAGCAGATGTAAGTTCATTACTTTCAATATATTTATAGACTGTCAGCATTACCTACCCCAAGGGGGACACAATACTGCATTTATTACAATAGCAGTTCGAAATGCCTCAGATATAAGGAACAATATATTAGACACTAGGAACAAAATTGGGAGTCCAAATAAATCAATGCATATAATTTACGAATAGTGTAATATACAATATGATATAATGCATCTTACAATTAACTAATAATTCCACCTTGAATCCCTATGCAGTGACATATACAATTCCATATTTAGTACCAACCAGATAACTGCTTGCCCTCATACTAAAAAATAAAACAACCGGGATTCCACCATGAATCAGAGATAAAAAATATATAGCAAAATCCACAAGAAAGTGTTCAAAGCACCAATAAACAGAACATAATTGTTAAGAGTACAAGTTCCCTATTGGACTTCTAAAAAATACTCTCAACAGAGAATCATTCTAGTTGAATCACACCCAGTGTATGTTACAACTACCTTTCCAAATTCATGATTATTGGAATAAAACCAATTGACCTAAACCTGTATTTTTAACTTAATTGTATGTGTGTAGATTTTGTTTGTGTTTTTATTTTTAAATTTCCCAATAAAGGTTATATTTTAAAAATCTGAGCGCACTTCCTTCTCTAGTATACCTATACATTGTCCAACAATTGCCACCATAAGTTAGGGAAAGAGTGCTAAACAGGTGTACATTTTTTTCAATTTTAGGATTGATTTTGTTCTTATGTTCAAACCAGTACACAGCACCTCAGCCATCTTGTAATATATCTAATCTGGGCCAAAAATATAAATTGGTGGATATTATATCCTATCAATAAACCCAGATATTAATAGGCTACCCTAATTGTCAAATTTCAGCAGTGCCATTAGTACTTTGTTTTTCTTGGCTTAGATTAGGTGTAATTAGTTTAAAATTCTTGTAATTTTTTTATTTTCTGTAATTTAGTGGGGGGGGGGGGGTTGTATTTTAGTTAATTTTATTTAATTGTAGGTAATTGTATTTAATTAATTTACTTTATTTAATTATAGTATAGTGTTAGGCGTAATTGTAACTTAGGTTAGGATTTATTTTACAGGTAATTTTGTATTTATTTTAGCTAGGTAGTTATTAAATAGTTAATAACTATTTAATAACTATTGTACCTAGTTAAAATAAATTCAAACTTGCCTGTAAAATAAAAATAAATCCTAAGATAGCTACAATGTAACTATTAGTTATATTGTAGCTATCTTAGGGTTTATTTTATAGGTAAGTATTTAGTTTTAAATAGGAATAATTTAGTTAATAATAGTAATTTTATTTAGATTTATTTAAATAATATTTAAGTTAGGGGGGGTGTTAGGGTTAGACTAAGGTTTAGGGGTTAATAACTTTAATATAGTGGCGGCGGTGTAGGGAGGGCAGGATAGGGGTTAATATGTATAATGTAGGTGGCGGCAGGGTCCGTGAGCGGCGGTTTAGGGGTTAATACCTTTATTTCGTTGCGACGGGGACCGGGAGCGGCGGTTTAGGGGTTAATAGCTTTACGTCACTATATTCTACTTTTGCCGGTCTGTAGGGCTTGATAACTACGGCAAATCAGCCTCGCCACAAATACGCTGCGGAATTCCAGCGTATTTGCGGTGACGGCTTGATAAATAGAGGCCATAGGGCATTTTGTTGTGGGTGTTTGCGCTCGTCGGGCTTTTCGCTCGTATTACAAGTTGAAAGTCAACGCGATAGCTGGGTCGCAATCGCGATTCACACTAGAATGATTACTGCGACTTCAGATCTCTGGTTAACTGTTTCATGAAACAAAAAAGTTGCACAAAACACATGAAAAATACATTTCAAAGTACACTTACACTTATAATAAAAAATATTTTAAAAAAAATATTGCACACAAAAGTTATAAGGGCTCAAATATATGAGATCTCAGGTGTTAAAAAGACTAAAAGGCAGGCAAAAGACCAACTGTCATAAAATAAAGGGTGGGGTCATGAACTCACCATATTCGGAAAGAAAGAAATATATCAGGTAAGCATAAATTTAGTTTTTCTTTCCTAAGATATGGTGAGTCCACGGCTTAAAGGGACATAATACTCATATGCTAAATCACTTCTAACTGATGCAGTAGAACTGTAAAAAGCTGACAGGAAAATATCACCTGAGCATCTCTATGTAAAAAAGGAAGATATTTTACCTCACAATCTCCTCAGCTCAGCAGAGTAAGTTCTGTGTAAAAAGTTATACTCAGCTGCTCCCAGCTGCAGGGAAAAAAATAAAAACAAATCAAGAAATGAACAGCAGCCAATCAGCATCAGCAGTGCTGAGGTCATGAACTCTTTTACTGTGATCTCGTGAGATTTGACTTAACTCTCATGAGAATTCATAGTAAACTTCCTTTACCTGATTGGTGAAATAAGATGAGAGTGCACGAGGCTCATCCTTTCAGCTGTCCCAGGACAGACATACTAATATGCTGCTTAGAAATCCTTTACAATGGGATGTGGCTACTGAGGAACTTTTGAGGTAAAATATCTTTCTTTTTTACATAGAGATGTTCAGGTGATATTTTCTAGTCAGCTTTTTACAGCTATACTGCATCACTTTCAAGTGTTTAAACATTTGGGTATTATGGCCCTTTAAGTAATTACTGTTGGGAACCAATATCCCAGCTAGAGGACACAGGTAAATAGGGAGGGACAAGACAGGCAGTCCTAAACAGAAGGCACCACCGCTTGAAGAACCTTTCTCCCAAAAGAAACATCAACCGATGCAAAAGTATAACATTTGGAAAAAAGTATGTAGAGAAGACCAAATTGCAGCCTTGCAAATTTGTTCCACAGAAGCTTAATTTTTGAAAGCCCAAGAAGAGGAAACAGCTCTTATGGAATGAGCCGTAATTCTCTCAGGAGGCTGCTGTCCAGCAGTCTCATAAGCCAAACTAATTAAACTTCGTAACCATAAAGAAAGAGTAGTAGCAGTAGCTTTCTGACCTTTACGTTTCCCAGACAAAGAGGGCAGAGGACTGGCGAAAATCCTTAGTCGCCTGTAAGTAGAATTTAAGAGCACAAAACATCCAAATTGTGTAACAAACGTTTTTTGGAAGAAGGAGGATTAGAAACAACCTTAGGAAGGAAACCTAACTTAGTACAAAGAACCGCATTATCGGCATGAAAAATAAGATAAGGGGAATCACACTGCAGAGCTGAGAGTTCCGAGACTCTTCGAGCAGAAGAGATAGCAACAAGAAACAAAACCTTCCAAGATAACAACTTAATGTCTATGGAATGCAACGGCTCAAACAGAGCCAGCTGTAAAACTTTAAGAACAAGGTTAAGGCTCCAAGGAGGAACAACAGACTTAAAGGGACACTGTACCCAAAAATTTTCTTTCGTGATTCAGATTGAGCATGAAATTTTAAGCAACTTTCTAATTTACTCCTATTATCAAATTTTCTTCATTCTCTTGGTATCTTTATTTGAAATGCAAGAATGTAAGTTTAGAAGCCGGCCCATTTTTAGTGAACAACCTGGGTTGTCCTTGCTGATTGGTGGATAAATTCATCCACCAATAAAAAAGTGCTGTCCAGAGTACTGAAACCAAAAAAAAGCTTAGATGCCTTCTTTTTCAAATAATGATAGCAAGAGAAAGAAGAAAAATTGATAATAGGAGTAAATTAGAAAGTTGCTTAAAATTGCATGCTCTTTCTGAATTACAAAAGAAGAACATTGGGTACAGTGTCCCTTTAAAGACAGGCCTGATTTTGACCAAGGCCTGACAAAAAGATTGCACATCTGGCACATCCACCAAACGTTTATGTAGTAAAACTGATAAAGCAGAAATCCTTCAGGGTACTGACTGATAATCCCTTTTCCAGACCTTCCTGAAGAAAAGAGAGAGAGTTGCACTTGGATTCACACCAATAAAGATATTTACGCCATATCTTATGGTAAATCTTTCTAGTAAAAGGCTTGCGAGGCTGAATCATGGTCTCAAAAACCACGCTTAGACAGAATTAGGCGTTCAATCTCCAAGCAGTCAGCTTCAGAGAAACAAGATTTGGATGAAGGAAGGAACCCTGAATCAGGCGGTCCTTCCTCAGAGGTAGTCTCCAAGGTGGGAGAGATGACCTCTCCACTAGGTCTGCAAACATGTGAGGCCACGCAGGGGCTATTAGAAACCCAGACGCCCTCTCCTGTTTGATACAAGCAATAACTCGTGGAAGGAGAGCAAATGGAGTAAACAGGTATGCCAACCTGAAAACCCAAGGAACCGCCAGAGCATCTATCAGAACGGCCTGCGGATCTCTTGACCTTGAAAGCTTGGCGTTCTGACGGGACTCCATCAGATCTAACTCTGGCACCCCCATTTGAGGACTAAGTTGGAAAACACCTCCGGATGGAGTTCCCACTCCCTGGGATGAAAAGTCTGTCTGTTCAGAAAATCCGCTTCCCAGTTGTCTACTCCTGGAATGTGGATGGCAGATAGACAGCAACTGTGGGTATCTGCCCACTGAATAATCTAAGTAACCTCCTTTATGGCTAAGGAAATCTGAGTTCCTCCCTGGTGATTGATGTAATCCACAGAGGTTATGTTGTCTCACTGTTACCTGATAAACTGGGCTGAGGACAACTGAGGCCAAGCCAACAGAGCATTGTAAATCACCCTCAACTCCAAGATGTTGATGGGTAGAGAAGACTCCTCCCAAGTCCAAAGGCCCTGAGCTTTTAACGAGTCCCAGACTACTCCCCAACCCAGCAGGCTGGCATCAGTGGCATGTGCCCCGAGACAGATGTTACTGAGATATCCACCACGGGAGAGAGTCCCTTGATGACTGATCTAACTCTATTCTCTGAGAAAGATCCTCATGGTTGCCATTCCATTGTCTGAGCATGCACAACTTAAGCGCTTTAAAATGGAATCGAGCAAAAGGAATGATGTCCATGGAAACCTCTGTCAGAAAAATCTTAATTAATAGAGAATCTATCATGGTCCCTAAGAACACTACTTTTGTAGCAGGGGAAAAGGAGCTTTTTCCAGATTCACATTCCATCCATGGGAACGAAGAAAAGACAACAATATCTGTGTGAGATTTTGCTTGTTGAAAAGATGGCGCCTGAACCAATATGTCGTCCAGGTGGGGTGACACAGCAATTCCACGAGAGTGGATCACTGCCAAAAGAGCCCCCAGAATCTTTGAAAAAATTCTGGGAGCCGTGGCTAGACCAAATGGAAGGGCCACAAAATGGAAATGTTTGTCCAGAAAGGCAAATCTTGGGAATCTGTGATGGTCCGTGTGAATAGGAACATGAAGATACGCATAGATAGGTCTATAGTTGTCATGAGCTAACCCTCTTGTACTAAAGGAAGAATGGAGCGTATAGTCTCCATCTTGAAGGATGGAACTTTGAGAAGCTTGTTTAGACACTTCAAGTCTAGAATGGGACGGAAAGTTCCCTCTTTTTTGGGAACCACAATTAGGTTAGAGTAGAACTCGAGACCCTGTTCCTGCATTGGAACTGAAACTATCACTCTCAGGGAGGAAAGATGTTGTATACATTTCAAGAACGCCTCTCTCTTTATCTGGTCTGCAGATAATCTTGAGAGATGGAATTTGCCTCTGGGAGGAAAAGTCTTCAATTCCAATTTGTAACCCTGGGATACTATGTCCACATTCCCGGGATCTAAGGCATCTTGTTTCCAGGCTTTAGAGAACTGAGAAAGTCTGCTCCCACCTGATCCGATCGGGGGCAAACCCTTCATGCTGATGGAATCAGCTGCGGGTTTCTTTGATTGTGTCCCCTTGTTCCAAGACTGATTAAGTTTACACGAAGACTTGGATTGTTCCTGCTTGGAAGAAGAATGGGAAGGCTTTCCTCAAAAGTTACAAAAGGAACGAAAATTACTCTGATGTCCTTTAGGCTTATTCTTCTTATCTTGAGGTAGAAAAGACCCTTTTCAACCCGTAATATCAGAGAATTTCTGCCAAACCGGGTCCAAACAAGGTTTTGCCCTTGTAAGGAATCGCCAGAAGCTTGACTTTAGAGGAAACGTCCGCAGACCAGGATTTCAACCTTAACACCCTGCGGGCTAGGACAGCGAAACTAGAAGTTTTAGCTCCTAGTCTAAAAACCTGTAAAATGGCATCTGCAATAAAGGAATTGGCCAATTTAAGAGCTTTAATCCCATCTTGAATTTCATCCAAGTAAGTCTCTACTTGAAGAGAATCAGATAAGGCGTCGAATCAATAAGATGCCGGACTAGTCACGGTGGCAATACACACCGCAGGTTGCCATTGGAGACCTTGATGAACATAAATCTTTTTCAAATAAGCCTTCAGCCTCTTGTCCATCGGATCCTTAAAAGAGCAGCTATCCTCAATAGGAATAGTGGTTCTCTTAACCAAAGTGGAAATGCCCCCTTCAACTTTGGGTACAGTATACAAAGGGTCTTTAATGGAGTCCTCGACAGAAAACATTTTCTTAAAAATTGGAGACGGGGAAAAAGACAACCCTGGCTTCTCCCATTCCTGTGAGATAATCTCCTTAGCACAGTCCGGCACAGGAAAAACCTCTGAAGTGGAAGGTTCATCAAAGAAACTATTACGTTTACTAGATTTCTTAGGAGTGACAACGACAGGGGTATTGCAGTCATCTAAAGTAGCTAAAACCTCCTTTAACAATACACAAAGGTGTTCAAGCTTAAATCTTGTCAAGGTATATGTAAGGTTAATAAATATATATATTTTAAGGTTAATAAATCTATATATTTAATCAAATATCTGACTGGTCAGTAGAAAATGATTCATTTCTTTCAGACAAACTGACTTCAATCATGTTTTAGTTCTCCCCCACTCAGCATGTAAAGTTACTCTAAACACACATCTGAGAACAAAGGATTGTTTCCAAGAGATCTCCCAAACTCAATATGCTAAATTATGCAATTGTATAACCACAAGGAACCGAAAATTAACACAGGTAAAATTCTGGATACACAGTGATTAACATAGAGGTGTTAATTGCCCCTGAAAATCAGATACACATCTGTGCTGGCTAAGCAGAAAGCATGTTAAGATGTGGCTGCTAACACTTAGATATACATAATGTAGACGTTGCGTCTGGGGGAGGAGAACACAGAGTGGAAGCACATGGCTTACATTATAATTACAAATCTCACTGTTAAAACAACTGTATTTAGATTTCAAATAAATAAATATATTAATGGATATGAGACTGTCTAGTTATGTGTTATTAAATATAAACACATGAACATATATATGGAAAGTAAAAGATTGAATGAAATTTGTAATAATCCCATAGCTGAATTACATTAAAAAGAAATAAATAATAACACTTATTTTATTTCAGATCTGCATAGAAAGGATTCATGCTTCCAAGATCCATTAGAAACGTGAAATATGGCATATTCATGTTGGAATACAATACAATACTGAATTCAAAATAGGCTGTTATTTGTATATAAATGCCAGGATACTAATAAAATTGTAATGGATTTTAAGCCAATAATTAGCAATATAAGTTACTTTAATACAATACAATGTTAATAATATAACATATTTGGTATCAGAATAATCAGAAAAATAATCTAATACTACCCATCAATAATTGGGGTTATATGTGATTGATGCAGAGTTATGGTCTGATTAAATAACCATTTTATGAGAATAATTAACTTGTTAAAAATGTTTAGAAATGTTAAATGTGAATTTGTTTGTGTTTGTCATGCTGCACGTATTGCTGTGTCTGTTTGTAATGCTGCCCCCCGGTGTTATGATGCGAGAACTTATTGGCTGTTTTAAAAATGAAATCTCAAAGGGCCAATCCGAGACAAGGTTTCCGAGTGGGCGTAACCAAACCAGATCTCCAATGATTATATAACTGGGAAGTTAAATGTAAGAGAGGACAGTTTTTTTGTTATTTGCTTACCCTGGTGACTGATAACTGGCGGCCATACTCTGGACACAGTCATTTAAGCAAGGAGCTGAAATACTAACCCTGATCTATGCAAAATAACTTTTCCTTCAAATGAGGAGATCTAAGATATTTGGAAAAGATTGAATTACAATTTGGTTCAAACTGGTGATGTATGATTTCTAACTTTAATATTTTAAACAAAGGTTATTGATAATATCATAGTCAAATTGTAGTTAAGCAGATTTAAAGAAGCAGTTTGTATTTCAAGTTAGTATTTCATAAGCTTGTGTGGTGTTAAAAGTTTATCTTTTGTATGCTAAGAAATTCATTTAAAGCATTTGTCCACAGTAAGAATATATGTATTTTTAGTATCCTAATTAGAATTGTATTAGAATAAATTGCAACTGAATAGCTGAATATATATATATATATATATATATATATATATATATAGTCCTATTATTCATTAGCACTGTTAATTGTATTGCTGGATATTAGTAGCTGTGATATTTTAGTCTCGTTGTGTTAACTGAATGAAAGGCTATTTGTAAATAAGGCTGGTTTTTAAAGGTAAACTTTTCTGGGCTTTGTAAGAAGGATAGCATATCTTAATAGTTTTAAACGTATATAATACTGACTCTTATTCTGATACAATTACAAATATATATATCAACGTGTTCATAGTTATTTACTAATAATAAAGAATTCAGGTATTTTTATTAATTTTATTGTCTTAGCAAATGTATGTTTGATTGTGGGTTTTAGTTTATAGAAAGATTGTTAATTATATCAGTTATAACCCGGCCATATACTAAAATATTATTTGGAAAGTACTACTAAGATTTTTATAAATATACTGACATATTATATGGAGGCACTGCTGAGATTTTTATAAATATACTGACATATTATATGGAGGCATTGTGTGAGATATTATAAATAATTATCATATTGATATAGTATATTTGTGGTAAATAGAAATTATTATAGAAGAGAGAAGAATTTTTATACTTCGAATTGATATTTTGAAAATATAGAATTTTATTATTTTTTTTGAAAATTGAAATATTGATTTTCATGTTTAAGATTGATATTAATATTTTGAAATATTATTAAAAATAAATTTTTGAAAGAGTAATAAAAATATAAATTTTTCATATTTCAAAAATCATAAAAATATTAATTTTTCATATTTTAAAATTAATCACAAATATAAATTTTTCATATTTCAAAATTCATAAAAATATTAATTTTGCCATATTTCAAAATTGATATTGATATTTTGAAAATAATTTTTTTCCTCTCTCTTATTAGTCAAAATTGTATTTGTGTTTTTATCTTATTAAGTACAACACTCAAATAACGATGTCTTCAGCAAAAAGTAATGCTAGCGTTTCTGTACAAGATGAGATTGTGTCCTCCCCAAGATCCTCTATCCATGAAGTGATTCAGAAAAAAACGCTCCAATTAGAAGCCATGAATCACATCATGACTAGACTTGATATTGAGGACGATGTCTCCATGTATATTAATGAGTGTAAAGATAAGGCCAAAGATTTAGTTAGAGATATGTGGTTTGAAGATGGGGATTTATACCAAATGTTACTGAAACTTAATAAATGCACAGAATCTAGGGGGCTTGATGAATTAATTTTCAAAACTTGGCCGATCCTAATGTATTTGAGCTGTGAGATGTCTAACCAAATGGCAGGACATGACAGACAATTAGGACGGCTAAGGGTTGAAAATGATTAATTAAAAGAGTTTCAAGAAGCCTTTATTCAGGCAAAGGTAGAGGTTTTCCACGCTAGCCAAAAGGCTTCTGACTTAAATAAATATAATCAGGAATTAGTAGCTGATTTTAAAGCTTTCGAAGAAGAATATGAAAAATGCCAAGATGAAAATAAAACTTTAAAAGCTAGATATCATGAGGCTGAAAAAGCATATGAGCAGGCAATAAATAAATTACAGAGACAAATTAGCAGTTATAAGGACTGGGACAGAAATGAGTTTCAAGATACCAGGCGGGAGGATAGACAAAGATACCCAAACTATAGCCCTAATTCAGGCCCAGAGGTAACTTTTTCCCCTAGGCAATTACATAACTCTGGGGGACCAGAAAATGATTACGCCTCAGATGAAAGGCACTCTAGCTCAAACAATAAGTCCCCAGTAAGATCCAGTGATGTACCAAATAAAGTGTATGACACCCCCACAATAATTAAATTCCTAAAGAATACAGTATGCCCATTTTCTAAAGGGAGGGCCACTTCCATAATTGACCATTTAGAGGCTTTTGAAAATGCTTTATCTATAATGAGTGTTACAAGTGAGTAGTTAAAAATTGAATCTCTACCCTGGGTATTTGAAAGTAAACATCACAAATTCTTTGCTTCACTAAAGGATATGAATATTAATTCCTGGGGTGAAATAAAACGACAATGCAGAAAAGAATTCGGGCAACATCGCACTAAAACTGCCGCGAAAATAGCAGTATATGGTTTAAAATGTAGTGCGAATCAAAGTCCAATCGAGTTCCTTTCTGTATTGAAGAATGCGTACAGCATGGCTGAAGATGATCCCATATTTGAAGGTTCAGAGTTTGTGAATCTATTTTTTGAAGCGCTACCCACACCCATCAAAATCAACTTAGCTAGAGATTTTGAGGAGAACTGTTCATTGGAATGGCTGATCAAAGAGAGTACGAAATTATACTCTATTCAGCAGTCCAGTGAACAGGGGGATAAAAGAGAGAAAAAGCCCAATCCTAAAATAGTGGCCGAAACTAGGGTGTCACCTAGTGGTCAGAGAAAATGGGCCATCTCCACAGAGGTTTAACTCTACCCCTTCCCCAACACGGGATGAGGCGCAGAGAGACTATAGCCAAAGCGGGTGACATACTCAGACGAATAATTACGCCCAAAGAGAATACCCACAGAATAATAGGTACCCCGTAAAGGTAGATACAATAGACGGCGAAGGTATTCTCAGGATAACCAGACACCCCAAGTAAATAATGCTCCCCAAAATAATAATGCAGAACAAATTGAACCCCAGGGGCAACCACGCCAGGATAGAAATAGCAGCTCTAATTCTGAGGGGAACCAATGGTCAAAGAATCATTATTATGGGGCATCAAGAGATAGGCCCAGGAGTAGGGGGTAACTTGTACAATCAAGTAGATCTGCTTAGTACCCAGCTAATTCGGTTGAGCGAACAAGTCGCTAATATGAGTCAAAAACTTACAGCTCAGCAACCGAACAATACTTTTTTAGGGGTACAGCCAGTGGTCAGCAGTGGACCACAGGCACAGTCATAAACACTGCGGTATCACTTAAGAGGGAGGGGAGAGGTATACAAAATGTAATAATAAATATCAATGATACTAATCATGTTCTCTCCCCACAGACGGGAAACGGATGATTTAGCTGTGATGATGAGCAACCTCGGCCTAATAGCATTAACCAAGCTTTCCTTTTGCAGTGTTCTCTTAATCTTATTTCCACAGATGCAGTACACAAGAACCCAGCTGACCTTGTCATGGGGGAAACAGGTAGGGCCGAAGTTTCCTCTGCATCGAATGACACGGCCAATTCAGGTAACACGTGGCGAAGCCCACAGATGTACAAGAATGCACATTTTATGTGTGAAATTATAGAAAATGCAGGAAGGTATTATGTATTAGCTGAGCTGCAAGATTCAGTCTCCAACCCTATCATGGGATTAATTGATACTGGGTCTCAGGCAACTATTTTATCCCACACACAGCTAAATGAGCTAACACCCCACAAACCTAAAATAAAAGAATTTGATGGTTCTCTAATAGGAGTTGGGGGTGACTCCCTAAAAGTTTACGGTACTGCCTGGTTAAAATTTAAATTGGGGAACAGGGTCATAAGACACCCTGTCATTATAGTGGATCTGCCTACTGATCGTTTAATTATTGGTAGTGATCTCCTGAAGAGATTAAGTATCATAATTGATTACATAAATAATGTAATTTGGTCACAAGTTAAAAGGCCTATCAATTATGAGAAATCTGGTATACCTCGCCCCCGACATAATTGTCGCGTAGTGGAGGAGAAACCAGATGCTGTGGAGATTCATTTCAGGAATAACTCTGTACCTGAAATCACAATTTTACAGATAGATGATCAAACTCCTTTAAGTGGCTCTGATGGTAATACTTTTAAAATTTTGCCTGGAAAGATAGCGAATATTTCCCTAGATGACGATGTATTAACCATATCTCTCCACAAAGGGGGTTATAAAATCCCTAAGGGGGAAGGCCATGCTCAATACCTCACAGGGATTGAGAGAGTTAAAGAGGATCTATTTATCCCTATACAAGTACATGACCTTGGTAAAACCAAGTATGCTAAATTAAACTTAAAACAGGAAGCTAGCTATATAAGTGAAGCCTTATTAGCGCAAATAGCTGAACCTAAAGTGATTAAATATCTTTCTCCCCAAGACCACTGGGTCAACAGCCTGGATGACAGGTTTGAAAGCTATAACATCACAGCTAAATGCTTATTATCTGTATCTATAGGTAATAAATCAGTGAAGCACCTGTTTTTAGTTTTAAACACTCCCCATAATCAAATATACATTGGCAATGATATCTTATATAGATATGCCATACAAATAGAGTTGATTAACTCTTGCCTCTGGAGCAGGTTAAAGGGGGACCCTGAAGTATTTCAGGATGAAAATGCAGCCCTGAAATCAATCCAGCAATTGCCATATGCTATGAATATGCAGGTGTGCGATGTTGTAATTCCTGCCGGGGCTGATAAATTTCTTTTACCATTACAGGTAAAGAGAGGCTAGAAATTAAAAACTTCTGAAACACTAATTTGCCTCTCCCACAGAATACAAAATCTGGGTGTCACAGTGACCTACACTCCTATGGTGAATATTGGAACTATTCCAATACATGTTATTGTACATAACATGACCCCACAGGATATAAACTTATCCAAGGGGACTACCATAGGATACGCGCTGGAATCAAGTTCTTACACTTTTGGATTCCAGAATAATGTAATTGGGCTAATACCTGAAGGATACTTAACTGAGGAACAACTAATAGAACAATCCTTTACATCTATGCCAGAGGGTCTATTTAATATTCAGTCTATTTATCCCTTCAGCTCAGAGGAAGGCATCTGTAAAATTGAAGAAGCCTCTCTAGTGTTTGATCAGCCAATCAAACAGCAAGATTACCCCAATTCCCAGAGTCATGGGGGCAATGTAAACTATAATCAAGGGGATCTCACCTCTAGGTTGGAAGAAGCCTATGAAATAGGACAGCCTGAAATATTTCCAGGATTTCAGCAAATAGTCGAAGAGCAAATATCCTTAGCTAATGGCTGTTCCAGCGATGATGAACGCCAACAGCTGCGAGAACTCCTGATGGAGTACAAGGATATTTTTGCTAAGGATTCTTATGACTGTGGTACTACAGACTTGCACATTGCAAGAATACAAACAGATCCCAATGCACCACCTGTCTTTGTTAAACAATACAGACTTCCTTTAGTCTCATATGATTCTCTTGTAGAAATCATAAGGAACTTGGAAGAAAGGGGTATCATACGACAGGTGCACAGCTCTTATAATAATCCTATTTTAGGTGTTCTTAAGCCCAATGGAAAATGGCGTTTGTGTGCTGACTTAAGGCAGCTAAACAAACGAGTGTACATGTCTGGCTGGCCTGTGCCATATATTGACCAATGCCTAGCACAGATGCAGGGATCCAAGATATTCACTGCCATTGATTGTGCACAGGGATATTGGACCATAAAGGTACATGAAGAGGACCAATATAAGCTGGCATTCTCTTTCCAAAAGGTCCAATATGCATTCCAGAGACTTCCATTTGGATACATAAATTCTGGACATGAATTTGCTGTATTCATGCATAAGGCTATGCCTGATGCACTGGAAAGGGGGACCTTATCTTATGTTGATGATGTTTTAATCAAAAGCACAGACTTTGAAAACACATTGCAGAGCTTAAACACGTCCTCAGCCAACTTAAAAGGGCAGGTGTCAAATTATCCCTACAAAAAGCTCAATGGTGCCGCACTCGTGTAAACTTCTTGGGACATGAAGTTACTTCTGAAGGGCTAAATCCTCAGAAGAAAAAGGTGGAAGCTATAGTTAATTCTAAAAACCCAACTAACTTAAAGGAATTGAGATCATTCCTGGGTATGACGAATTATTCTCGCAAATTCATTGATAATTATGCAGAGTTAGCTAAACCACTACTAGTTCTTCTAAAGAAGGATGTGAAATGGCACTGGAGTGAGTCTCAAGAGACAGCCATCAAAGAGCTGAAGAGAAAACTCACACAAGCACCTTGCTTAGCATACCCTGAAGGTGGTAAACCTTTCTACTTAGAAACTGGGTACACAGATGTATGAGTGCTGTTTTATACCAAAAGCATGATAATTTAAGCAAAGCCATAGCTTATGCGAGCAAAGCTCTATCCCCAGCAGAAATAAAATGTAGCGATTGCGAAAAAGCCCTCTTATCTACTGTATGGGCTCTACAAAATTTCCGCAGCTATATACAGGGCGAGAAAATTATTGTAGAAACAGCTCACCAGCCTTTGCTATATTTGCAAAGTGAGAGAATAAGAGATGGGAATTTGTCAAATAGCCGCATAACAGTGTGGACTCTTTCCTTACAAGGCTGGCCATTAGAAATTCGCTACAAGCAGAATAAAAAGAATCCAGTTGCACAGGGGCTTGCTGAGCTCCACGACTGTACTGCTAGAGATCCTGGGGAAGAATTATCAGAAAATGATTTCCTGGAGGAACAATTGCTTTCCCCATATAAAATGTACAATGAGGACCATTGTCAAACATTACCTTGGGTATATGTTGATGGTTGTTCTTACCATGCCACTATTGATAATGAGCGCAGATTAGTCTCTGGTATTTGTATAACTTGGGCAAATGGATTCTCAAATATATCTGTAGGTTTCAACATTGGACCAAGATCCAGTCAAGTTGCAGAACTAACTGCTGTTTTCAAAACCATTGAAATGGCTATTGAACATGGTATTCATGAATTTGTGATCATAACTGACTCAAATTATGTGCATGACAGTTTTGTTGAATACCTGCCAAATTGGAAAAGAAATGGCATGCAGAAAAGCAATAACAAACCAGTCAAGCATGGCAAGTTGTTCTGCGAGATTGATAATCTGGTGGTATCCAATGATTTAATCATACACTGGAAAAAGACCAAGGGTCATTCCAGGGTTCTAGGTCCGGATAAGAAAGGCAATGACCTTGCAGATTCATTAGCCAAACAAGGAGCCATGACTGGAGAACTCCTTAATATTGACCACTTAATGGGTGCAATTCAGGTAGAAGCCATTACCAGAAACCAGGCCAAACAACAGAATGAGCCTAACCTGGTACAATGGAGTCAGGATTCTCCTAGTGAGGACCTGATCACTAGTCAAAAAGAAGACCCCATTGTAGGCATCTTCTATAAACACATAGAAGATCCTGAAAGCAACCCCATCTCAAAAGATGATTTTATTGGCAAAGAAGATCTTAGAATCTTAATGAAATCCAGAACACAATTCAAGTTACAGGATGGTTTGTTAATTAGAACCTCCAAAACTGGCATACAGCAATGGGTAGTACCCACCAAGTTCAGAGGTCTAATGCTTCAACATGCCCATGATGCTCCCACATCTGGACATCGTGGTGCCAAACTCACGTATGAAATATTGCGTGATTACGCCTTTTGGCCACACATGTTGAAAGATGTTCAAACCTACTGTCAAGGTTGTTTAATCTGTCCACAGTTCCAACCCACTGCGCCAACGCATAGAGCGCCATTGCAGAAAAGGGGGATGGTAATGCCATGGTCAGATATACAAATTGATTTTATTGGTCCCGTGATAAGGTCATCAAGAGGTAACAAATACATGCTAACAGTGACATGCCTATTCACTAAATGGGTAGAGTGCATTAGTGCACCTAACAATAGTGCTGAAACATGCACGGCTTTGCTCATCAACCATGTGTTTTCCAGATTTGGTTTGCCCCAAAGAATCGAGTCAGATCGGGGAACCCACTTCACTAGCGAAGTGATGACCAAAATGTGGAAAATACTAGGGGTAAAAAGAAAGCTCCATATTGCATATAGAGCTGCCTCAAGTGGTGGTGTAGAGCGTTACAACCAGTCCATTGTGAAAATCCTCAAAAAGTTTGTGAGTGAAACGGGTAAAGACTGGGATGTAAAACTACCTCTAGTCCTAATGGTATTAAGAGCAACTCCAAGTAGTGCTACCAAGAGTGCTACCAAGATGTCACCTTTTGAACTGATGACTGGTAGAAGAATGGTTCTACCTCAGCATCTGCTGTACCGTACCTCAGACCAAAACTTGATAAACGCTGCCAATACACATCAATATGTGGAGAACCTAAGAAAGCACCTGCAATATGCCTTTGCATTTGCTCAAAGGAATTTAGAAAGATCCGCAACTGCCACTAAAACCTATTATGATCTCAAAACATCCAAAAAGGAATATGAAATAAATTATAAAGTTTATCTTTATAACTTTGGAAGGGATCAGGTTAGGGAGAAGAAATTTCTTCCATCATGGAAAGGTCCTTTTGTCATTACTAACAAAATATCTCCAGTGGCCTATAAAATATGGATCCCCAAAAATGAAAGTTTCATAGATAAATGGGTCCATATCAATCAATTGCGGGCATGTCATCCCAAGTCCCAACTACAAGTCATAGAGGGAGAATGAAGTGTCATTTCCCCAAATGCACTAAAGACCTACTGTAGTTTAAAGATGGCTAGCTGATAAACATGAAGGCTAAAAAATAACAGACTTTCTACATAGAAGACTGTCTATAATGTGTACGGTCAACATCCTCACCGAATACCATTGACTTTAAGCCAATTTAAATACATGTGTCCTACATCTATTTAAAATTGGAAGGGGGATTTATGTCAAGGTATATGTAAGGTTAATAAATATAGATATTTTAAGGTTAATAAATCTTTATATTTAATCAAATATCTGACTGGTCAGTAGAAAATGATTCATTTCTTTCAGACAAACTGACTTCAATCATGTTTTAGTTCTCCCCCACTCAGCATGTAAAGTTACTCTAAACAGACATCTGAGAACAAAGGATTGTTTCCAAGAGATCTCCCACACTCAATATGCTAAATTATGCAATTGTATAACCACAAGGAACCGAAAATTAACACAGGTAAATTCTGGATACACAGTAATTAGCATAGAGGTGTTAATTGCCCCTGAAAATCAGATACACATCTGTGCTGGCTAAGCAGAAAGCATGTTAAGATGTGGCTGCTAACACTTAGATATACATAATGTAGACGTTGAGTCTGGGGGAGGATAACACAGAGTGGAAGCACATGGCTTACATTATAATTACAAATCTCACTGTTAAAACAACTGTATTTAGATTTCAAATAAATAAATATATATTTTAATGGATATGAGACTGTCTAGTTATGTGTTATTAACTATAAACACATGAACATATATATGGAAAGTAAAAGATTGAATGAAATTTGTAATAATCCCATATCTGAATTACATATATATATAACATGCCTTCCTGTTTTCCAGATGGAGCTAAAAATTGATAAATACAAGATACTGCATAGAAGTGAATGTGTGTATGTATATATATATATATATATATATATATATATATATATATATATATATATATATATATATATATATATATATTTAAAAGCATAAAATGTCTTAGCATCTGTATTATTATCTGTATTTGTGGACCTAAAAAGAAATAAATAATAACACTTATTTTATTTCAGATCTGCATAGAAAGGATTCATGCTTCCAAGATCCATTAGAAACGTGAAATATGGCATATTCATGTTGGAATACAATACAATACTGAATTCAAAATAGGCTGTTATTTGTATATAAATGCCAGGATACTAATAAAATTGTAATGGATTTTAAGCCAATAATTAGCAATATAAGTTACTTTAATACAATACAATGTTAATAATATAACATATTTGGTATCAGAATAATCAGAAAAATAATCTAATACTACCCATCAATAATTGGGGTTATATGTGATTGATGCAGAGAGTTATGGTCTGATTAAATAACCATTTTATGAGAATAATTAACTTGTTAAAAATGTTTAGAAATGTTAAATGTGAATTTGTTTGCGTTTGTCATGCTGCACGTATTGCGGTGTCTTTTTGTAATGCTGCCCCCCAGTGTTATGATGCGAGAACTACAGCCAGAAGGCTTTTTGGCTGTTTTAAAAATGAAATCTCAAAGGGCCAATCCGAGACAAGGTTTCCGAGTGGGCGTAAACCAAACCAGATCTCCAATGATTATATAACTGGGAAGTTAAATGTAAGAGAGGACAGTTTTTTTTGTGATTTGCTTACCCTGGTGACTGATAACTGGCGACCATACTTGGGACACAGTCATTTAAGCAAGGAGCTGAAATACTAACCCTGATCTATGCAAAATAACTTTTCCTTCAAATGAGGAGATCTAAGATATTTGGAAAAGATTGAATTACAATTTGGTTTAAACTGGTGATGTATGATTTCTAACTTTAATATTTTAAACAAAGGTTATTGATAATATCATAGTCAAATTGTAGTTAAGCAGATTTAAAGAAGCAGTTTGTATTTCAAGTTAGTATTTCATAAGCCTGTGTAGTGTGTAAGAAGTATAATTTGGATTACAATTTCTTGTTGAATTCAGACTTAATATCTAAACCAGTTTCTAGGAACAAATTGAACTAACTAAAGATGGGTATCTCTGAACAGAGCTTCAAAGGATGAAACCTGTTTCTCAAGAGTGGTATCTCATTGCAAATATGTACTAGACTGAAATACAAAAGATTGTATCTTTGAACAGAAATTCAAATGATGTCGTTTCACAATCACCACAGAGATAAAGGCTTATGGAGTCCTTGGATCATAAACAACATTGTCCAACACATTCCTGGAACTTCAAAGGATCATAAACAGCATTGTCCAACATCAAACAGTGTACGCCTTGGAGTCCTGTCAAGTGTGTTGTCCAACATCAAAGGAGGTTAACAGCTTATGCCCTGGAGTACTGTCAAATGTCATTTCTTGGACAACGGTGACACCTACAGGTAGCTGGCTACTTTTGCTGGGACTTATCGACTGGACATTTAAGCATTTGATTGGCTAAGACATTCTTCAAGGTGGGGCTATATTTCTTTAAATATGCTGTGGAAAGAACAGACAGGTAGGAAGGACACATAACACCAACAGGTAATAGACAGACTGCAGCAATCTTCGCATGCACCCACCCACAGGCATTAGTTTATAGTGTAGACAGGTTAGACGAATAGAGCCTTGTATATCAGACGCTTCTCTTACTCTTATTGTAATTGCCTATTGTTTATTAAATTTACCACATTTAAATATTATGTGTAAGTGAAATTTATTTATTTAAAAACATAGTTTGTTGTTAATGGAAAAGCCTAACAGGTTTCAGTCATATCCCGGGATTTAGGGGGGCTTTTTCACATAGTGTTAAAAGTTTATGTTTTGTATGCTAAGAAATTCATTTAAAACATTTGTCCACAGTAAGAATATATATATTTTTAGTATCCTAATTAGAATTGTATTAGAATAAATTGCAACTAAATAGCTGAATATATATATATATATATATATATATATATATATATATATATATATATTGTCCTATTATTCATTAGCACTGTTAATTGTATTGCTGGATATTAGTAGCTGTGATATTTTAGTCTCATTGTGTTAACTGAATGAAAGGCTATTTGTAAATAAGGCTGGTTTTTAAAGGTAAACTTTTCTGGGCTTTGTAAGAAGGATAGCATATCTTAATAGTTTTAAACGCATATAATACTGACTCTTATTCTGATACAATTACAAATATATATATCAACGTGTTCATAGTTATTTACTAATAATAAAGAATTCAGGTATTTATATTAATTTTATTGTCTTAGCAAATGTATGTTTGATTGTGGGTTTTAGTTTATAGAAAGATTGTTAATTATATCAGTTATAACCCGGCCATATACTAACATATTATTTGGAGAGTACTACTAAGATTTTTATAAATATACTGACAATCTAAAGGATACCACCTCAGTCTCAGAAGAAGGAATTATACTGTCCGAATCTGAGATTTCACCCTCATAAAGTCCCAATGTATCTTCCTCATCAGACTTATGAGAAAGGGCAACTTGGGAATCAGAACTGAGGACAGGCACCTTACTTTCTGAATTTCTAGATTTCCTCTTGCGTTTTCCCTGTAATCTGGGAATGGCAGCTAATGCCGCAGATGCCGCTGAAGATAACTGGGCAGCAATTTCTGCTCTTTAAAACAGCTCTACTAGGAAGTAAAGAGGAACCACAGGGCACTGCATGTGACGCCGGAGACTTGGGACAAAAGCAGGAGAAAGCGGAGGTATTATTTTAACAGCATCATCCTGAGAGACATTAGGCTCAAAAACTTTACCTTTATTTTGCAAGGTTTTCTTGACACATGAAGAACAAAAATGCATAGGAGCTGCAATTTGTGCATCTAAACATAATAAGTATGAATTCATGAGAGCAGGCTCTTGCTCCATATCAGACATGTTGTGAAACTGTAAATAAACTTGTACAGATAAGTTTAAAAGATTTTAATATTCAATTAAAATAAGTCAAGGGAAAAAATACAACTTTAAATTTTATCCCAAATTAGGATCAATCCCCAGCTAAAATCATGTAAGAATAGTTAAGAAAACACATTTAATAAACATCAAATAAACTTCTAAAATACCCCTCAGGCAACCCAATTACTGAGTTGCCTTACTGCTACCAATTAAGACTGGATCACCCAGAAATTGAGAAAAACGACTTTTTCCTCAGAAACGTTATGAAGTAAAGCCGGTCATGTGACCGCAACTGCCGAGCTTAAATTACTGCTGCGACACAGAGAGGCACTACTTCCTGGTACACTGAGTAGCAGAAATAACCGTTTTTTCAAACCTGACAGTTTAAAATGTTGCATCTTTTTTTTTTTTAAAGCAAAGGGGAAATGAATAAGCTGCTGAAATAGAAAATTCAGCCTTACTTTCAGTTTAAACTTGTATTGTTTTATCAAGTAAATGTGTAAGAAAATAAAGACTAATAAAAACATTTTACCCTTTCTTTTTAAAAGAGTTTAAATGTTAGTCTCACACATGCTATAGTGCCTGCTTCATGCCCCAGTGTAACCCATATAACAGGATTATCTATGTCCCAATAAAAAAGCAGTGTCTTGTAATTTGCTAAGTGCATGGTCTCCCCAACTGGAAGAAAAAGTACTTACCTGCTCCCCTGTCCGGCATGTAGGCAGTTACAAGGTATGAGAAGACACAGTTCTTCACAGAGACCTTTGAAAAAGAAAGAACAGAGTAGCCAGCTCTGGCTTTTTAAACTAGGGCAGCAATTGTTAGGAAAACGCAGAAAGTACCTCTTTACAAGTTCCTCACTACTTTAAAGTCACCACTACCCAACTGCAAGGAATGACGTGGAATACGGCTATAACCCAAAACTTGCTTGTAGATTAAATCAAAATTTTTCTTCAGACACCTAAACTTCCCCTCCTCCATGCACCGAAGGCAAGAGAATGACTGGGGGTTGTGGGTAAGGGAGTGATACTTAGCAGTTTAACTGTGGTGCTCTTTGCCTCCTCCTCCTCCTGGCCAGGAGTGATATTCCCAACAGTAATTACTCAAGCCGTGGACTCACCATATCTTAGGAAAGAAATATGTATTTATGAATAAATAAAACATATTCTTCTAGGTGAAGAACATTGGAATGTGAAATATTCATAATGTTGGGTTAGCGAACTTGAGACTATTCTATCGGTTTGCACGCGAGTAGGGTGTTAGTTTCTTTTCCACTTAATTTCCTCCATTGACTTCTATGGGGGAATACGTGAACACAAACGTGATTGATATTGTAATTTTGTCTTTTTGCACTCGTCGGGTTAATTCGCAAGCGAAAACAGTTTACTTTTAACTAATAATACGAGCACAACCAACAAAGGAGTGTTAAATAGCACATCACTTGTAATCTGTCCCATAGTAAGGTCAATCAAGTAATGCAACAGATAGTGCATATCATTTTTTGCTTTTGATTGTCTATTTAAAGGAGATGCTCAGGTGCTTATATCTCTGACATGGTGTTGAAAGGTATAAGATAATACACATCTAATCTAAGGTGCTTATGGTTAATTACAACACAGCTTAGAATAAGGAGTTAAATCTTCAGACTTGTGTGTTATCTTTCTTTACATAAAATCTCAGCCTTTACTGACAAAGCACATGTGTAGGGTTGTGGAGGTATACAATATTACTGCACATGACCAGAACTCAAAACCTGCTCTGCACTGTACATTCTTTAGGTCCAGAATTAGGCGGAAAGTTTCCTCCTTCTTTGGGACCACAAAAAGGTTTGGATAAAACCCCAAACCTCTTTCTGCGATAGGCACCGGGACATCAACTCCTAAGGAGGATAGGTCCCGAACACACCCTAGAAAGGCATTCCTCTTTTCTGGTCTGTAGACAGGTTAGAGAGTAGGAATCTGCCCCTGGGCGGATGAGATTTGAAGCCTATCTTGTATCCCTGAGTACAACCTCCAGGACCCACGGATCCTGTATGTCCCTGAACCAAGCGTCTGAAAAAAGATAGGGGGCTATCCCTTCATGCAGATTTGTTTTCGACGGGCTTCTTATTCTCCTTGGACTTATTTCAGGACTGAGCCGGCTTCCAAGTACTCTTGGGTTGCTCGGGCTTGGAGGATTGTTGTCGTTGGGATTTGTCAGAATGAAAGGAACGAAAATTAGAGGATTGTCGTCCCTTAGACTTGTTCTTATCATCTTGCGGTAGGAAGGCACCTTGCCTCTGCTAACTGTAGAAATAATGGAGTTCAGGCCTGGACCAAATAAAATCTTTCCCTTGAAGGTAAGAGAAAGGAACCTGGACTTAGAAGTCATATCTGCAGATCAAGACTTCAACCAGTGCGCCTGGCGGGCTAAGACCGCAAAGCCAGAGGCCATTGCGTTTAGGCGAATAATTTGCATGTTCACATCACATATAAAAAAATTAGCAATTCTCAGAGCTTTAATTCAGTCTTAAATATCCTCGAGGGGAGACTCCACCTCAATGAGTTCCTACAAAGAGTCGCACCAGTAGGTAGCTGCTACGGCAACAGTGGCAACTGCAGCCTCCGGTTGAAATAAAAAAAAAATTATATTGAAACATCTTTCTCAGAAAGGTTTCCATTTTCTTATCCATCGGCTCACTGAATGAAGAACTATCCTCAAGAGGTATAGTAGTATGTTTAGAGATAGCACCATCCACTTTAGGAATGGAGCCCCACAAATCCAGTTGAGAGTCTGGGATCAACTTTTTAAAAGTAGACAAGGGGGAAAAGGAAGTTCTTTCCCATTCGTTGTGAAAAATGTTTGCCATTTTAACCGACACAGGAAAAGTCAAAGGAACTTTCCTGTCTTCGTAAACTCTGTCTAATTTAGGTATCATAAGTTCTTCAGACAGCGCGGCCTCTGGAACTTTTAACGTAGACAGAACCTCCTTTGATAAAAAAATGTAAGTGCTCAATTTTAAATCTAAAGGACGCTTCCTCCGCAGCAGGAGGCTTAGATGCCAAGGACTCCGACCCAGAAAGTTCACCCTCTGAAGCTACAGAGGTTAACTCATCATCGGATACCTGGGATATAATAGCTAAATCCGATAAATATTTAGATGACTCTGGGTCAGGAGAGCTATGTTTAACCTTTCTCTTGCGTTCGTTAGAGCGAGGTAATACACTAAGGGGCGCAGACACCGCCGTTTGTAACTGCACAGCAAAGTCCGCAGGAAGAAGGCCCCCTCTGGATGGAGGATTAGATGTGCTACTATGAACTGCATGTGGAGTGGATAATGTAGCAAGGGTAGTAATCTTATGGGACGTTGAGTCCTGAGAGGTAGACGGCTCAGAGGGACTAATAGCCTTTGCAGGCTTATCTCCCCTTCTTAGACTTTATAACAGTGTTAAGGCATGTGGAACATAATTGAGTGGGCGGGAAAACCATGGCCTCCTCATAATATAAACAGGTATGATTTAGTACAGAAGAAGTACCTTCTAACCTGTCAGATCCCTCCATAGCTCAGGTTATACCCACAGAAAGACTCCCAATGTCTGGGGCCCTCACCACCTCCTAGACCCAGACAGTTAACAGAGGAAATGCTCTCCTCAGGTTGAAGTCTCAGCCGGAATAGAGGATATGAACATAGACCACATGCTATAAAAAGTACAGAAATAAACTAAAGTGAAACCTGTTTGTTCCAGCCAAAAACACACAGTCTATGAGCCCAGAAAATAAAATCACACAAAGCAGCATGTAAATAATTAATACACTGATTAATTAACCCCAACTGTTCAATAAACCCCCCTCAGAGGATAATAACCCTGGATCCTATCAAGGTATAAAGGAGCCACACTGTAACCCTGTTATAGCATTTTATGTGTAAAAATTAAAATGATCTTACCTCCAGGATCCATGCTGTGGAACAGAACACAGCCTCTCAAGTGTGACAGTCTTATAGCAGCGCTCCTGACATGGACTTGAGTGAGAGAAAGCAGGCAGTGAAACTTGTCAACATTGATTGCTTAGGAGCGGTTAACAGTAGTCTGGATGGTTTCACAGAAAAACTTTCCCTGCATCTCCAGACTCTAACTTTCATCAATACTCTCACTGAGAGGTTGACATAACTACTTAAAACTCCAGTCCTATCTCAAAGGGCAGATACCCTTTTTTTCAGGACTCTCCAAATCTTCTGCCACTTCTCTGCCACCAAAGAATGACTGGGGTAATGAGGAAGTGGGAGGGATATTTAAGCCTTTGGTTGGGGTGTATTTGCCTCCTCCTGGTGGCCAGGTGTTGTATTTCCCAAACAGTAAGGAATTAAGCCATGGACTCTCCCTATAGGAAGAAAAGTTATTTTAAAATTACTTGTTTCTGGCCACTTTGAAATGGCTGCCCAGCTCCACCCACTGATGCCATCACGATCTGGGCTGCGTTAAAGGTTTCACTAGTTACAAAGGACTCACTAATTGGATTCCACAGACTATCAATGCTATTCAGCAGAGTGCCTAGATGCAGCCCAGATCGTGATGTCATCAGTGGGCAAAGCTTGGCAGCCATTTCAAAGTGACCAGAAACAATAGTCATTTTAAAATAAACTTTTTTTACTGTTACTGCTGCATGATATAAAAAGGGTGCAGGAGCATATTTGTAGCTTAATCTAAGGTAAGACTTTAAGATGACTAAGGTGTAGACTGTCCCTTTAATTCAGCCCTAAATGAGCCGGTCCCAATAATCTGCAGTCAGTTTTTTTTATATTTTTAGATATTTTTTTATCTAGCTACAAGTTTAGCAAAAACAGTGTTGTCCCAACACCAGTATCACTCATTATTATACAGAGATATACACATTATACCAACACCAGTATCACTCATTATTATACAGAGATATACACATTATACCAACACCAGTATCACTCATTATTATACAGAGATATACACATTATCCCAACACCAGTATCACTCATTATTATACAGAGATATACACATTATACCAACACCAGTATCACTCATTATTATACAGAGATATACATATTATACCAACACCAGTATCACTCATTATTATACAGAGATATACACATTATACCAACACCAGTATCACTCATTATTATACAGAGATATACACATTATCCCAACACCAGTATCACTCATTATTATACAGAGATATACACATTATCCCAACACCAGTATCACTCATTATTATACAGAGATATACACATTATACCAACACCAGTATCACTCATTATTATACAGATATATACACATTATACCAACACCAGTATCACTCATTATTATACAGATATATACACATTATACCAACACCAGTATCACTCATTATTATACAGAGATATACACATTATACCAACACCAGTATCACTCATTATTATACAGAGATATACACATTATACCAACACCAGTATCACTCATTATTATACAGAGATATACACATTATACCAACACTAGTATCACTCATTATTATACAGAGATATACACATTATCCCAACACCAGTATCACTCGTTAGTATACAGAGAAATACACATTATCCCAACACCAGTATCACTCGTTAGTATACAGATATATACACATTATACCAACACCAGTATCACTCGTTAGTATACAGAGATATACACATTATCCCAACACCAGTATCACTCGTTAGTATACATAGATATACACATTATACCAACACCAGTATCACTCGTTAGTATACAGAGATATACACATTATACCAACACCAGTATCACTCGTTAGTATACATAGATATACACATTATACCAACACCAGTATCACTCGTTAGTATACAGAGATATACACATTGTCCCAACACCAGTATCACTCATTATACAGAGATAGTCTTTGGCTTCTATTTGGCATCACTTTTCCTACCCTATGGTTTAATTGTATTACAATGTTATCAGCGCTGCCGTCACCCAGACTGTACCTACATGCTGTGCTATTAGTATTATGACTACAGTGAAAAACAGAATTTATGCTTACCTGATAAATTACTTTCTCTTACGGTGTATTCAGTCCACGGATTCATCCTTACTTGTGGGATATTCTCAATCCCTACAGGAAGTGGCAAAGAGAGCACACAGCAAAGCTGTCCATATAACTCCCCTCAGGTTCCGCCCCCCCAGTCATTCGACCGACGGTTAGGAGAAAAAGGAGAACCATAGGGTGCAGTGGTGACTGTAGTTATTTTAAATTAAATTTGAACCTGACTTAAATGTCAGGGCGGGCCGTGGACTGAATACACCGTAAGAGAAAGTAATTTATCAGGTAAGCATAAATTCTGTTTTCTCTTACTTGGTGTATTCAGTCCACGGATTCATCCTTACTTGTGGGATACCAATACCAAAGCAATAGAACACGAATGAAGGGAGGGAACAAGTCAGGTAACCTAAACGGAAGGCACCACTGCTTGCAAAACCTTTCTCCCAAACATAGCCTTCGAAGAAGCAAAAGTATCGAATTTGTAAAATTTGGCAAATGTATGCAGTGAAGACCAAGTCGCTGCCTTACAAATCTGTTCAACAGAAGCCTCATTCTTGAAAGCCCATGTGGAAGCCACAGCTCTAGTGGAATGAGCTGTAATTCGTTCATGAGGTTGCTGTCCAGCAGTCTCATAAGCCAATCGGATGATGCTTTTCAGCCAAAAGGAAAGAGGTAGCAGTCGCTTTCTGACCTCTCCTCTTACCAGAATAGGCAACAAACAAGGATGATGTTTGCCTGAAATCTTTAGTTGCTTTTAAATACAATTTTAAAGCACGAACCACGTCAAGATTGTGTAAAAGTCGTTCCTTCTTAGAAACTGGATTAGGACACAGAGAAGGAACAATGATTTCATGGTTAATATTCTTATTAGAAACCACTTTTGGAAGGAAACCAGGTTTGGTGCGCAAAACAACCTTATCTGCATGGAACACCAGATAGGGTGAATTACACTGCAAAGCAGACAATTCAGAAACTCTTCGAGCAGAAGAAATGGCTACTAAAAACAAAACTTTCCAAGATAATAACTTAATATCTATGGAATGCAAAGGTTCAAACGGAACCCCTTGAAGAACTGAAAGAACTAAATTTAGACTCCATGGAGGAGCCACAGGCTTGTAAACAGGCTTGATTCTAACTAGGGCCTGTGCAAACACCTGAACGTCTGGTACGGCTGCCAGACGCTTATGTAACAGAATAGACAGAGCAGATATCTGTCCTTTTAAGGAACTAGCTGACAGGCCTTTCTCCAATCCTTCTTGGAGAAAGGCTAATATCCTTGGAATCCTAACCTTACTCCACGAGTAACCCTTGGATTCACACCAACCAAGATATTTCCGCCATATCTTATGGTAACTTTTCCTAGTGACAGGCTTTCTGGCCTGTATCAGAGTATCTATAACTGATTCAGAGAAACCACGCTTAGCTAGAATTAAGCGTTCAATCTCCAAGCAGTCAGTTGCAGAGAAACTAGATTTGGATGCTTGAAAGGACCTTGAAGTAGAAGATCCTGCCTCAATGGCAGTCTCCATGGAGGGACCGATGACATGTCCACTAGGTCTGCATACCAAGTCCTGCGTGGCCACGCAGGCGCTATCAGAATTACCGAAGCCTTCTCCTGTTTGATTCTGGCTATTAGCCGAGGGAGAAGAGGAAACGGTGGAAAGACATAAGCTAGACTGAATGACCAAGGCGCTGTTAAAGCATCTATCAATGCCGCCTTGGGATCCCTGGATCTGGATCCGTAAAGGGGAAGTTTGGTGTTCTGACAGGACGCCATCAGATCCAATTCTGGAATGCCCCATAGCTGGGTCAGCTGAACAAAAACCTCCGGGTGGAGTTCCCACTCCCCCGGATGAAAAGTCTGACGACTTAGAAAATCCGCTTCCCAGTTGTCTACCCCTGGGATGTGAATTGCAGATAGATGGCAGGAGTGATCCTCCGCCCATTTTATGATCTTGGATACTTCTTTCATCGCTAGGGAACTCCTTGTTCCTCCCTGATGATTGATGTACGCTACAGTCGTGATGTTGTCCGACTGAAATCTGATGAATTTGGACTCCGCTAGTTGAGGCCATGCTTGGAGCGTGTTGAATATCGCTCCCAGCTCCAAAATGTTTATCGGGAGAAGAGATTCTTCCCGAGACCATAGACCCTGATCCTTCAGGGAGTTCCAGACCGCACCCCAGCCTAACAGACTGGCATCGGTCGTGACAATGAGCCACTCCGGTCTGTGGAAACTCATTCCCTGAGACAGGTGATCTTGAGACAACCACCAGAGAAGAGAGTCTCTGGTGTTCTGGTCCATTTGTATTTGAGGAGATAAATCTGCGTAATCCCGATTCCACTGCTTGAGCATGCACAGTTGCAGTGGTCTCAGATGAATTCGGGCAAAAGGGACTACGTCCATTGCCGCCACCATTAAACCAATTACCTCCATGCACTGAGCCACCGAAGGCCGATGAATGGAATGAAGAGCTCGGCAGGTGTTCAACAGTTTGGACTTCCTGACCTCTGTCAGAAAGATTTTCATTTCTACCGAGTCTATTAGTGTTCCCAGAAAGGGAACCCTTGTAAGCGGGGACAGAGAACTTTTTTCTGCGTTCACCTTCCACCCGTGAGACCTTAGAAAGGCCAGAACAATGTCCGTATGAGCCTTGGCTCTGTGGAAAGACGAAGCCTGTATTAATATGTCGTCTAGGTAAGGTGCTACTGCAATGCCCCGCGGTCTTAGCACCGCCAGAAGGGACCCTAGCACCTTTGTGAAAATTCTGGGAGCGGTGGCCAACCCGAAAGGAAGGGCCACGAACTGGTAATGCTTGTCCAGAAAGGCGAACCTTAGGAACTGATGGTGATCTTTGTGGATAGGAATATGTAGGTACGCATCCTTTAGATTCAAGGTAGTCATATATTGACCTTCCTGGATCATCGGCAAGATTGTCCGAATGGTTTCCATCTTGAAAGACGGAACTCTGAGGAATTTGTTTAGAATCTTTAGATCCAGGATTGGCCTGAAAGTTCCCTCCTTTTTGGGAACTACGAACAGGTTTGAGTAAAAACCCAGTCCTTGTTCTGCAATTGGAACTGTGTGTATTACTCCCATTTTTATGAGATCTTCTACACAGCGTAAGAACGCCTGTTTCTTTGTTTGGTCTGAAGACAAACGAGAACTGTGGAACCTTCCCCTTGGGGGAGAATCCTTGAATTCTAGAAGGTACCCCTGAGCAACTATTTCTAATGCCCAGGGATCTGGAACATCTCTTACCCAAGCCTGAGCAAAGAGAGAAAGTCTGCCCCCTACTAGATCCGATCCCGGATCGGGGGCTACCCCTTCATGCTGTCTTGGTAGCAGGAGCAGGCTTCTTGGCCTGTTTACCCTTATTCCAGCCCTGCAAAGGTTTCCAGGTCGCCTTGGGCTGGGAAGCGTTATCTTGCTTTGCGGCAGCAGAGGTTGCGGCAGGTCCGCTCCTGAAGTTGAGAAAGGAGCGAAAATTAGCCTTGTTTTTGGCCTTAAACGGCCTATCTTGTGGAAGGGCATGGCCCTTGCCCCCAGTGATATCTGAAATAATTTCTTTCAGCTCTGGGCCGAATAGGGTTTTCCCCTTGAAGGGAATATTTAACAGTTTCGTTTTGGACGACACGTCGGCCGACCACGATTTGAGACAAAGCGCCCTTCGCGCCATGATGGCAAAACCTGAGTTTTTCGCCACTAGCTTAGCTAATTGGAGAGCGGAATCAGTGATAAAAGAATTAGCCAGCTTTAGAGCATGAATTCTATCCATGACCTCATCGTATGAAGTCTCCCTCTGGAGCGACTCCTCCAGGGCATCGAAACAAAAAGCCGCTGCAGTAGTTACAGGAATAATGCAGGCAATTGGTTGAAGCAGAAAACCTTGCTGAACAAAAATTTTCTTCAGCAATCCTTCCAATTTTTTATCCATAGGATCTTTGAAAGCACAACTGTCTTCTATTGGTTGTACGCTTAGCAAGTGTTGAAACAGCCCCCTCAACCTTAGGAACCGTCTGCCACTCGTCCTGCCTGGGGTCGTTTATGGGGAACATTTTCTTAAAGATAGGGGGGGGAACAAAGGGTACACCTGGTCTCTCCCACTCCCTAGTCACAATATCCGCCACCCTCTTTGGGATCGGAAATGCCTCAGTGTAAATAGGGACCTCTAAAAACCTGTCCATCTTACACAATTTTTCTGGGACCACCATGGGGTCACAATCATCCAGCGTAGCTAAAACCTCCTTAAGCAGTACGCGGAGGTGTTCCAGCTTAAATTTAAACGCTAAGGAATCAGAATCTGCCCGCTGAGAAACCTTTCCTGTATCAGAAATTTCTCCCTCAGACAGACCTTCCCCTCACTGCTACGTCTGAGTTTTGTGAGGGTACTACAGATAAATTATCCAAAGCGTCTGATTGCTCATCCTCTGTATTTAAAACTGAGCTAACACGCTTTCTTGGAAAAACTGGCAGTTTGGATAAAAATGCTGCAAGGGAATTATCCATTACTGCTGCTAATTGTTGTAAAGTAATAGGGGCCAATGCGCTAGAGGTACTAGGCATCACTTGCGCGGGCGTAACTGGTGTCAACACATGGGGAGAGGAAGAAGGACTATCCTCATTACCCTCAGTTAAAGAATCATCTTGGGCTACATTTTTAAGTGTCACTGGATGGTCTTTAAAATGCTTAGATGTTTTAGCACACTTCACACATAAATGCAATGGGGGTACCGCCATGGCTTTTAAACATAAAGAACAAGGTCTATCTGAAGTTTCAGACATGTTTAACAGACTTATACAGCACTACAATACAGAAAAAACATAATTTATGTAAGAACTTACCTGATAAATTCATTTCTTTCATATTAGCAAGAGTCCATGAGCTAGTGACGTATGGGATATACATTCCTACCAGGAGGGGCAAAGTTTCCCAAACCTCAAAATGCCTATAAATACACCCCTCACCACACCCACAATTCAGTTTAACGAATAGCCAAGAAGTGGGGTGATAAAAAAGTGCGAAAGCATATAAAATAAGGAATTGGAATAATTGTGCTTTATACAAAATCATAACCACCACAAAAAAAGGGCGGGCCTCATGGACTCTTGCTAATATGAAAGAAATGAATTTATCAGGTAAGTTCTTACATAAATTATGTTTTCTTTCATGTAATTAGCAAGAGTCCATGAGCTAGTGACGTATGGGATAATGATTACCCAAGATGTGGATCTTTCCACACAAGAGTCACTAGAGAGGGAGGGATAAAATAAAGACAGCCAATTCCTGCTGAAAACAATCCACACCCAAAATAAAGTTTAACGAAAAACATAAGCAGAAGATTCAAACTGAAACCGCTGCCTGAAGTACTTTTCTACCAAAAACTGCTTCAGAAGAAGAAAATACATCAAAATGGTAGAATTTAGTAAAAGTATGCAAAGAGGACCAAGTTGCTGCTTTGCAAATCTGATCAACCGAAGCTTCATTCCTAAACGCCCAGGAAGTAGAAACTGACCTAGTAGAATGAGCTGTAATTCTCTGAGGCGGAGTTTTACCCGACTCAACATAGGCAAGATGAATTAAAGATTTCAACCAAGATGCCAAAGAAATGGCAGAAGCTTTCTGGCCTTTTCTAGAACCGGAAAAGATAACAAATAGACTAGAAGTCTTTCTGAAAGATTTAGTAGCTTCAACATAATATTTCAAAGCTCTAACAACATCCAAAGAATGCAACGATTTCTCCTTAGAATTCTTAGGATTAGGACATAATGAAGGAACCACAATTTCTCTACTAATGTTGTTGGAATTCACAACTTTAGGTAAAAATTCAAAAGAAGTTCGCAACACCGCCTTATCCTGATGAAAAATCAGAAAAGGAGACTCACAAGAAAGAGCAGATAATTCAGAAACTCTTCTGGCAGAAGAGATGGCCAAAAGGAACAAAACTTTCCAAGAAAGTAATTTAATGTCCAATGAATGCATAGGTTCAAACGGAGGAGCTTGAAGAGCCCCCAGAACCAATTTCAAACTCCAAGGAGGAGAAATTGACTTAATGACAGGTTTTATACGAACCAAAGCTTGTACAAAACAATGAATATCAGGAAGAATAGCAATCTTTCTGTGAAAAAGAACAGAAAGAGCAGAGATTTGTCCTTTCAAGGAACTTGCGTACAAACCTTTATCTAAACCATCCTGAAGAAACTGTAAAATTCTCGGAATTCTGAAAGAATGCCAAGAAAAATGATGAGAAATACACCAAGAAATATAAGTCTTCCAGACTCTATAATATATCTCTCTAGATACAGATTTACGAGCCTGTAACATAGTATTAATCACAGCGTCAGAGAAACCTCTTTGACGAAGAATCAAGCGTTCAATCTCCATACCTTTAAATTTAAGGATTTCAGATCCTGATGGAAAAAAGGACCTTGTGACAGAAGGTCTGGTCTTAACGGAAGAGTCCACGGTTGGCAAGAGGCCATCCGGACAAGATCCGCATACCAAAACCTGTGAGGCCATGCCGGAGCTACCAGCAGAACAAACGAGCATTCCTTCAGAATCTTGGAGATTACTCTTGGAAGAAGAACTAGGGGCGGAAAGATATAGGCAGGATGATATTTCCAAGGAAGTGATAATGCATCCACTGCCTCCGCCTGAGGATCCCGGGATCTGGACAGATACCTGGGAAGTTTCTTGTTTAGATGGGACGCCATCAAATCTATTTCTGGAAGTTTCCACATTTGAACGATCTGAAGAAATACCTCTGGGTGAAGAGACCATTCGCCCGGATGCAACGTTTGGCGACTGAGATAATCCGCTTCCCAATTGTCTACACCTGGGATATGAACCGCAGAGATTAGACAGGAGCTGGATTCCGCCCAAACCAAAATTCGAGATACTTCTTTCATAGCCAGAGGACTGTGAGTTCCTCCTTGATGATTGATGTATGCCACAGTTGTGACATTGTCTGTCTGAAAACAAATGAACGATTCTCTCTTCAGAAGAGGCCAAAACTGAAGAGCTCTGAAAATTGCACGGAGTTCCAAAATATTGATCGGTAATCTCACCTCCTGAGATTCCCAAACTCCTTGTGCCGTCAGAGATCCCCACACAGCTCCCCAACCTGTGAGACTTGCATCTGTTGAAATTACAGTCCAGGTCGGAAGCACAAAAGAAGCCCCCTGAATTAAACGATGGTGATCTGTCCACCACGTTAGAGAGTGTCGAACAATCGGTTTTAAAGATATTAATTGAGATATCTTTGTGTAATCCTTGCACCATAGATTCAGCATACAAAGCTGAAGAGGTCGCATGTGAAAACGAGCAAAGGGGATCGCGTCCGATGCAGCAGTCATAAGACCTAGAATTTCCATGCATAAGGCTACCGAAGGGAATGATTGTGACTGAAGGTTTCGACAAGCTGCCATCAGTTTTAGACGCCTCTTGTCTGTTAAAGACAGAGTCATGGACACTGAATCTATTTGGAAACCCAGAAAGGTTACCCTTGTCTGAGGAATCAATGAACTTTTTGGTAAATTGATCCTCCAACCATGATCTTGAAGAAACAACACAAGTCGATTCGTATGAAATTCTGCTAAATGTAAAGACTGAGCAAGTACCAAGATATCGTCCAAATAAGGAAATACCACAATACCCTGTTCTTTGATTACAGACAGAAGGGCACCGAGAACCTTTGTAAAAATTCTTGGAGCTGTAGCAAGGCCAAACGGCAGAGCCACAAACTGATAATGCTTGTCCAGAAAAGAGAATCTCAGGAACCGATAATGATCCGGATGAATCGGAATATGCAGATATGCATCCTGTAAATCTATTGTGGACATATAATTCCCTTGCTGAACAAAAGGCAAAATAGTCCTTACAGTTACCATCTTGAACGTTGGTATCCTTACATAACGATTCAATATTTTTAGATCCAGAACTGGTCTGAAGGAATTCTCCTTCTTTGGTACAATGAAGAGATTTGAATAAAACCCCATCCCCTGTTCCTGAACTGGAACTGGCATAATTACTCCAGTCAACTCTAGATCTGAAACACAATTCAGAAATGCTTGAGCTTTTACTGGATTTACTGGGACACGGGAAAGGAAAAATCTCTTTGCAGGAGGTCTCATCTTGAAACCAATTCTGTACCCTTCTGAAACAATGTTCTGAATCCAAAGATTGTGAACAGAATTGATCCAAATTTCTTTGAAAAAACGTAACCTGTCCCCTACCAGCTGAGCTGGAATGAGGGCCGCACCTTCATGTGGACTTAGAAGCAGGCTTTGCCTTTCTGGCTGGCTTGGATTTATTCCAGATTGGAGATGGTTTCCAAACTGAAACTGCTCCTGAGGATGAAGGATCAGGTTTTTGTTCTTTGTTGAAACGAAAGGAACGAAAACGATTATTAGCTCTGTTTTTACCCTTAGATTTTTTATCCTGTGGTAAAAAAGTTCCTTTCCCACCAGTAACAGTTGAAATAATAGAATCCAACTGAGAACCAAATAATTTGTTACCCTGGAAAGAAATGGAAAGTAGAGTTGATTTAGAAGCCATATCAGCATTCCAAGTCTTAAGCCATAAAGCTCTTCTAGCTAAAATAGCTAGAGACATAAACCTGACATCAACTCTGATAATATCAAAGATGGCATCACAGATAAAATTATTAGCATGCTGAAGAAGAATAATAATATCATGAGAATCATGATGTGTTACTTGTTGCGCTAAGGTTTCCAACCAAAAAGTTGAAGCTGCAGCAACATCAGCCAAAGATATAGCAGGTCTAAGAAGATTACCTGAACACAGATAAGCTTTTCTTAGAAAGGATTCCATTTTCCTATCTAAAGGATCCTTAAACGAAGTACCATCTGACGTAGGAATAGTAGTACGTTTAGCAAGGGTAGAAATAGCCCCATCAACTTTAGGGATTTTGTCCCAAAATTCTAATCTGTCAGACGGCACAGGATATAATTGCTTAAAACGTTTAGAGGGAGTAAATTAATTACCCAATTTATCCCATTCTTTGGAAATTACTGCAGAAATAGCATTAGGAACAGGAAAAACTTCTGGAATAACCACAGGAGATTTAAATACCTTATCCAAACGTTTAGAATTAGTATCAAGAGGACCAGAATCCTCTATTTCTAAAGCAATTAGAACTTCTTTAAGTAAAGAACGAATAAATTCCATTTTAAATAAATATGAAGATTTATCAGCATCAACCTCTGAGACAGAATCCTCTGAACCAGAAGAGTCATCAGAATCAGAATGATGATGTTCATTTAAAAATTCATCTGTAGGGAGAGAAGTTTTAAAAGATTTTTTACGTTTACTAGAAGGAGAAATAACAGACATAGCCTTCTTTATGGATTCAGAAACAAAATCTCTTATGTTATCAGGAACATTCTGCACCTTAGATGTTGAAGGAACTGCAACAGGCAATGGTACTTTACTAAAGGAAATATTATCTGCTTTAACAAGTTTGTCATGACAATCAATACAAACAACAGCTGGAGGAATAGCTACCAAAAGTTTACAGCAGATACACTTAGCTTTGGTAGATCCAGCACTAGACAGCGATTTTCCTGTAGTATCTTCTGACTCAGATGCAACGTGAGACATCTTGCAATATGTAAGAGAAAAAACAACAACATATAAAGCAAAATTGATCAAATTCCTTAAATGACAGTTTCAGGAATGGGAAAAAATGCCAAAAAACAAGCTTCTAGCAACCAGAAGCAATGAAAAATGAGACTTAAATAATGTGGAGACAAAAGCGACGCCCATATTTTTTAGCGCCAATAAGACGCCCACATTATTTGGCGCCTAAATGCTTTTTGGCGCCAAAATGACGCCACATCCAAACGCCGACATTTTTGGCGCAAAATAACGTCAAAAAAATGACGCAACTTCCGGCGACACGTATGACGCCGGAAACGGAAAAGAATTTTTGCGCCAAAAAAGTCTGCGCCAAGAATGACGCAATAAAATGAAGCATTTTCAGCCCCCGCGAGCCTAACAGCCCACAGGGAAAAAAGTCAAATTTTTGAAGGTAAGAAAAAATGATTAAATCAAATGCATTATCCCAAATATGAAACTGACTGTCTGAAAATAAGGAAAGTTGAACATTCTGAGTCAAGGCAAATAAATGTTTGAATACATATATTTAGAACTTTATAAACAAAGTGCCCAACCATAGCTTAGAGTGTCACAGAAAATAAGATTTACTTACCCCAGGACACTCATCTACATGTTTGTAGAAAGCCAAACCAGTACTGAAACGAGAATCAGCAGAGGTAATGGTATATATGAGTATATCGTCGATCTGAAAAGGGAGGTAAGAGATGAATCTCTACGACCGATAACAGAGAACCTATGAAATAGACCCCGTAGAAGGAGATCACTGCATTCAAATAGGCAATACTCTCCTCACATCCCTCTGACATTCACTGCACGCTGAGAGGAAAACCGGGCTCCAACTTGCTGCGGAGCGCATATCAACGTAGAATCTAGCACAAACTTACTTCACCACCTCCATCGGAGGCAAAGTTTGTAAAACTGAATTGTGGGTGTGGTGAGGGGTGTATTTATAGGCATTTTGAGGTTTGGGAAACTTTGCCCCTCCTGGTAGGAATGTATATCCCATACGTCACTAGCTCATGGACTCTTGCTAATTACATGAAAGAAAAATCACTTTTTGAAAAAACGTTACTGTGTCTTTAAATAATAAAAAGCACACACTTTTTTTTCCAAATCACCAAAAAACATCCGATCTTTATGAAAATTTCACCACATGACCCTAATGCTTTGAAATGATTGCACACAAATTTTCAAATCAATTAACCCCTTATTGACCAAACCGGAGCAAATTGTAGTAAACAACCGGTTTAACACACTACAGCACGGTGCCACAGTCTTTGCTGCGGCCCTACCTTACCTTAGGGTTATTTGTAGCTGAAATATAAGCCTCCTTGATGTCCTCCTGCACTCTCAGGACTCTACACATGAAGCTGCATGAGCTGTCTTGAAAATCAACTGCGCAACTGAGGCGCGAAAATGAGGCCCCCTCCCTCTTCAGTCCAGAGTTATGGGGCCTTCCTGAGTCAGACTAGGCGTCTGATAATATGCCAGGCGAAATAAAAACCCCAAAAAGTGTTTACAACGTTTCAAACACTTAATAAATATAAGATTCCATCAATAAAACAATCGATTTAGCCCATCACAGTGTCTACCAGTATTTAAACCCTTAACTGAAGCCATCCTTCTATACTGCGTCTCAGAAAATGGCTTACCTTCCCTCATGGGGATTTCTATCAGCCTTCTAGCATTACCAGGTCTTGTTAGAAATAAATGACTGAGCATACCTTAAGCAGTTAAGCCTGCAAACTGTTCCCCCCAACTGAAGTTCTCCGGTACTCAACAGTCCTGTGTGGGAACAGCAATGGATTTTAGTTACAACATGCTAAAATCTTTTTCCTCTCAGCAGAAATCTTAATCACTTTCTGCCTCAGAGTAAATAGTACAAACCGGCACTATTTTAAAATAACAAACTCTTGATTGAAGAAATAAAACTACAATTCTAACACCACAAACTCTTTACCCTCCCGTGGAGATGCTACTTGTTAGAGCGGCAAAGAGAATGACTGGGGGGGCGGAGCCTGAGGGGAGCTATATGGACAGCTTTGCTGTGTGCTCTCTTTGCCACTTCCTGTAGGGATTGAGAATATCCCACAAGTAAGGATGAATCCGTGGACTGAATACACCAAGTAAGAGAAATATAACCAATGATCTATTAGGTGCCTTAGCCTGTCCTGATAACCTGCAGGCAAGAGGTCTCTCCACATTAGATACCTAGCACCTGGGTCATATTTTAGCCCAGGCAAACTAGACTTGTGCCTAGGGCAGCAGTATAATTTAAGGGTTAGTTTTATAGCATGATGTCTTTACTGCCTATACTCTGCAGATGTTATTTATTAATCTAGTGGGGATGCAAGATCTCTTCATGTGCCCTTGGCGTATGAATATGAGAAGTGTGTGTTGGAGGTCAGCACAGAAACAAACACAACCACTACCCAGCTTTGTCTGAGCCTGAGTAGGGAAGTCACAGTACATACAACGCAGCCTGATTCTGTTTGTAATACTCATATTCTGGCAATTAGTTTGAGCTATTTATTGAAGCTATAATGTTAATAAATACGATATTACAGAGACTGGGTATATAAAAATAAGACATTATATGAATATAAATAAAGAATATTAGACGTTATCATTCCATAAAACTGCCTTGTGCTCTCTCTAGCACCTGTGTAGTGTATAACAAGGCAATAAGGCATTGGCCCCCTCTAGTACAAGGGGGCAAGAGACAAATGTTTATCTTGTGATGCAGGAGGCTGGTGGGAGAGAAGTGAATGAGGAGTAAGCACAAGTATAAGTTCCCAGCACCACTTGCACAGGTTGTCAGGCTCAGGATCCCCGTGTGTGCACCACATTCTCGTTCTTCCTCTGCGGAGCCTCTTTTGCTTTCTTGATGTTAACAAGGAGGCTGCAGAATAATTCATAAGTAAAGAAGGTGAGTCCAGTTGAGAACGCAGCCTTTAGGATACTGGGTGAAAGTCCTTTAAAGAAACCGCGAAGCCCCTCCTCTCTCCTAATCCGTAATGCACAGTCCAGGAGGCCATTGTAAGTCCTGACCTGGGGGGAGAGAATATTAAAGGGACAGTCAAGTCCAAAATAAACTTCCATGATTCAAATAGGGCATGCCATTTTAAAAAAAACTTTCCAATTTACTTTTATCACCAATTTTTCTTTGTTCTCTTGGTATTCTCAGCTAAACCTAGGTAGGCTCATATGCTAATTTCTTAGATCTTGAAGGCCGCCTCTAATTTGAATGCATTTTTACCACTAGAGGGCGTTAGTTCAAGTGTGTAATATAGATACTTAGCATTGTGCTCATGCACGTGAAGTTACCTAGGAGTCAGCACTGATTGGATAAAATGCAAGTCTGTCAAAAGAACTGAGATAAGGGGGCAGTCTGCAGAGGCTTAGATACAGGGTAAAAAACATAATTTATGCTTACCTGATAAATTTATTTCTCTTGTAGTGTATCCAGTCCACGGATCATCCATTACTTGTGGGATATTCTCCTTCCCAACAGGAAGTTGCAAGAGGATCACCCACAGCAGAGCTGCTATATAGCTCCTCCCCTCACTGCCATATCCAGTCATTCGGACCGAAACAAGCCGAGAAAGGAGAAACCATAGGGTGCAGTGGTGACTGAAGTTTAATTAAAATTTAGACCTGCCTTAAAAGGACAGGGCGGGCCGTGGACTGGATACACTACAAGAGAAATAAATTTATCAGGTAAGCATAAATTATGTTTTCTCTTGTTAAGTGTATCCAGTCCACGGATCATCCATTACTTGTGGGATACCAATACCAAAGCTTAAGTACACGGATGATGGGAGGGACAAGGCAGGAACCACTGCCTGTAGAACCTTTCTCCCAAAACAGCCTCCGAAGAAGCAAAAGTATCAAATTTGTAAAATTTTGAAAAGGTATGAAGCGAAGACCAAGTCGCAGCCTTGCAAATCTGTTCAACAGAGGCCTCATTTTTAAAGGCCCAGGTGGAAGCCACAGCTCTAGTAGAATGAGCTGTAATTCTTTCAGGGGGCTGCTGTCCAGCAGTCTCATATGCTAAACGGATTATACTCCAAAGCCAAAAAGAAAGAGAGGTTGCCGAGGCCTTTTGACCTCTCCTCTGTCCAGAGTAAATAACAAACAGGTGTTTGTTATTTACTCTGGACAGAGGAAAATCTTTAGTAGCCTGCAAGTAAAACTTCAATGCACGGACTACGTCTAGATTATGCAAAAGACGTTCCTTCTTTGAAGAAGGATTAGGGCATAATGATGGAACAACAATCTCTTGATTGATATTCTTGTTAGAAACCACCTTAGGTAAAAACCCAGGTTTTGTACGCAGAACTACTTTATCTGAATGAAAGATCAGATAAGGAGAATCACAATGTAAGGCAGATAACTCCGAGACTCTTCGAGCCGAGGAAATAGCCATCAGAAAAAGAACTTTCCATGATAGAAGTTTGATATCAATAGAATGAAGGGGTTCAAACGGAACCCCTTGAAGAACTTTAAGAACCAAGTTTAAGCTCCATGGGGGAGCAACAGGTTTAAACACAGGCTTAATTCTAACTAAAGCCTGACAAAATGCCTGAACGTCTGGAACTTCTGCCAGACGCTTGTGTAAAAGAATAGACAGAGCAGAAATCTGTCCCTTTAAAGAACTAGCTGATAGTCCTTTGTCCAAACCCTCTTGGAGGAAGGACAATATCCTAGGAATCCTAACCCTACTCCATGAGTAATTCTTGGATTCACACCAATGAAGATATTTACGCCAAATCTTGTGGTAAATTTTCCTGGTGACAGGCTTTCGTGCCTGTATTAAGGTATCAATTACTGACTCAGAGAAGCCACGCTTTGATAGGATCAAGCGTTCAATCTCCATGCAGTCAGTCTCAGAGAAAGTAGATTCGGATGATTGAAAGGACCTTGTATTAGAAGGTCTTGTCTCAGAGGCAGAGTCCATTGTGGAAAGGATGACATGTCCACTAGGTCTGCATACCAGGTCCTGCGTGGCCACGCAGGCGCTATCAATATCACCAATGCTCTCTCCTGTTTGATTTTGGCAATCAGACGAGGGAGCAGAGGAAACGGTGGAAACACATAGGCCAGGTTGTAGAACCAAGGCGCTGCTAGAGCATCTATCAGTGCCGCTTCTGGGTCCCTGGACCTGGATCCGTAACAAGGAAGCTTGGCGTTCTGGCGAGACGCCATGAGATCCAGTTCTGGTTTGCCCCAACGGAGAACCAATTGAGCAAACACCTCCGGATGGAGTTCCCACTCCCCCGGATGAAAAGTCTGACGACTTAGAAAATCCGCCTCCCAGTTCTCTACCCCTGGGATATGGATCGCTGATAGGTGGCAAGAGTGATGCTCTGCCCAGCGAATTATCTTGGAGACTTCTGACATCGCTAGGGAACTCCTGGTCCCCCCTTGATGGATGATGTAAGCCACAGTCGTGATGTTGTCCGACTGAAATCTGATGAACCTCAGTGTTGCTAACTGAGGCCAAGCTAGAAGAGCATTGAATATTGCTCTTAACTCCAGAATATTTATTGGGAGGAGTTTCTCCTCCTGAGTCCATGAACCCTGAGCCTTCAGGGAGTTCCAGACTGCACCCCAACCTAGAAGGCTGGCGTCTGTTGTTACAATGGTCCAATCTGGCCTGTGAAAGGTCATAACTTTGGACAGATGGACCCGAGATAACCACCAGAGAAGAGAATCTCTGGTTTCCTGATCCAGATTTAGTAGAGGGGACAAATCTGTGTAATCCCCATTCCACTGACTGAGCATGCATAATTGCAGCGGTCTGCGATGCAGGCACGCAAATGGCACTATGTCCATCGCCGCTACCATTAAGCCGATTACTTCCATGCACTGAGCCACCGTGGGGCGCGGAATGGAGTTAAGAACACAGCAAGCATTTAGAAGTTTTGATAACCTGGACTCCGTCAGGTAAATTTTCATTTCTATAGAATCTATCAGAGTCCCTAGGAAGGAAACCCTTGTGAGAGGAGATAGAGAACTCTTTTCTTTGTTCACTTTCCACCCATGCGACCTCAGAAATGCCAGAACTATCTCTGTATGAGACTTGGCAATTTGAAAGCTTGACGCCTGTATCAGGATGTTGTCTAGGGAAGGAGCCACCGCTATGCCTCGCGGTCTTAGAACCGCCAGAAGTGAGCCCAGAACCTTTGTAAAAATTCTTGGGGCTGTAGCCAACCCGAATGGAAGAGCTACAAACTGGTAATGCCTGTCTAGAAAGGCAAACCTCAGGAACCGATGATGATTCTTGTGGATCGGAATGTGAAGGTAGGCATCCTTTAAGTCCACTGTGGTCATGTACTGACCCTCTTGGATCATGGGTAAAATGGTTCGAATAGTTTCCATCTTGAATGATGGAACTCTGAGGAATTTGTTTAGGATCTTTAGATCCAAAATTGGTCTGAAGGTTCCCTCTTTTTTGGGAACCACAAACAGATTTGAATAAAACCCCTGTCCTTGTTCCGTCCGCGGAACTGGATGGATCACTCCCATTACAAGGAGGTCTTGCACGCAGCTTAGGAATGCCTCTTTCTTTATCTGGTTTGCAGATAATCTTGAAAGGTGAAATCTCCCTTGTGGGGGAGAAGCTTTGAAGTCCAGAAGATATCCCTGAGATATGATCTCCAACGCCCAGGGATCCTGAACATCTCTTGCCCACGCCTGGGCGAAGAGAGAGAGTCTGCCCCCTACTAGATCCGTTGTCGGATAGGGGGCCGCTCCTTCATGCTGTCTTGGAGGCAGCAGCAGGCTTTCTGGCCTGCTTGCCCTTGTTCCAGGACTGGGTAGGTTTCCAGGCCTGCTTAGATTGAGGAAAAGTTCCCTCTTATTTTGAAGTAGAGGGAGCTGATCCTGCACCTGCCTTGAAATTTTGAAAGGCACGAAAATTAGACTGTTTGGCCCTTGATTTGGCCCTGTCCTGAGGAAGGGTATGACCCTTACCTCCAGTAATGTCAGCAATAATTTCTTTCAAACCAGGCCCAAATAAGGTCTGCCGCTTGAAAGGAATGTTAAGTAATTTAGACTTTGAAGTCACATCAGCTGACCAGGATTTAAGCCATAGCGCCCTACGCGCCTGGATGGCGAATCCGGAATTCTTAGCCGTTAGTTTAGTCAAATGAACAATGGCATCAGAAACAAATGAGTTAGCTAGCTTAAGTGTTCTAAGCTTGTCAATAATTTCAGTCAATGGAGCTGTATGGATGGCCTCTTCCAGGGCCTCAAACCAGAACGCCGCCGCAGCAGTGACAGGCGCAATGCATGCAAGGGGCTGTAAAATAAAAACCTTGTTGAATAAACATTTTCTTAAGGTAACCCTCTAATTTTTTACCCATTGGATCTGAAAAAGCACAACTGTCCTCAACCGGGATAGTGTTACGCTTTGCTAAAGTAGAAACTGCTCCCTCCACCTTAGGTACTGTCTGCCATAAGTCCCGTGTAGTGGCATCTATTGGAAACATTTTTTTAAATATAGGAGGTGGGGAAAAGGGCACACCGGGTCTATCCCACTCCTTACTAATAATTTCTGTAAGCCTTTTAGGTATTGGAAAAACATCAGTACTCGCCGGCACTGCATAGTATTTATCCAGCCTACACAATTTCTCTGGCACTGCAATTGTGTCACAGTCATTCAGAGCAGCTAATACCTCCCCAACACACGGAGGTTCTCAAGCTTAAATTTAAAATTAGAAATCTCTGAATCAGGTCTCCCCGATTCAGAGACGTCACCCACAGACTGAAGCTCTCCGTCCTCAGGTTCTGCATATTGTGACGCAGTATCAGACATGGCTCTTACAGCATCTACGTGCTCTGTATCTCGTCTAACCCCAGAGCTATCGCGCTTGCCTCTCAATTCAGGCAATCTGGCTAATACCTGTGACAGGGTATTATTCATGATTGCAGCCATGTCCTGCAAAGTAATCGCTATGGGCATCCCTGATGTACTTGGCGCCATATTAGCGTGCGTCCCTCGAGCGGGAGGCGAAGGGTCCGACACGTGGGGAGAGTTAGTCGGCATAACTTCCCCCTCGACAGACCAATCTGGTAACAATTCTTTTATAGATAAAGACTGATCTTTACTGTTTAAGGTGAAATCAATACATTTAGTACACATTCTCCTATGGGGCTCTACCATGGCTTTTAAACATAATGAACAAGTAGTTTCCTCTGTGTCAGACATGTTTGTACAGACTAGCAATGAGACTAGCAAGCTTGGAAAACACTTTAAACAAAGTTAACAAGCAATATAAAAAATGTTACTGTGCCTTTAAGAGAAACAAATTTTGGCAAAATTTGAAATAACAGTGAAAAAAGGCAGTTACACTAACAAAGTTTTTACAGTGTATGTAACAAGTTAGGAGAGCATTGCACCCACTTGCAAATGGATGATTAACCCCTTAATACAAAAAACAGATTAACAAAACGAAAAAACATAATTTATGCTTACCTGATAAATTCCTTTCTTCTGTAGTGTGATCAGTCCACGGGTCATCATTACTTCTGGGATATTACTCCTCCCCAACAGGAAGTGCAAGAGGATTCACCCAGCAGAGCTGCATATAGCTCCTCCCCTCTACGTCACTCCCAGTCATTCGACCAAGGACCAACGAGAAAGGAAAAGCCAAGGGTGAAGTGGTGACTGGAGTATAAATTAAAAAATATTTACCTGCCTTAAAAACAGGGCGGGCCGTGGACTGATCACACTACAGAAGAAAGGAATTTATCAGGTAAGCATAAATTATGTTTTCTTCTGTTAAGTGTGATCAGTCCACGGGTCATCATTACTTCTGGGATACCAATACCAAAGCAAAAGTACACGGATGACGGGAGGGATAGGCAGGCTCTTTATACAGAAGGAACCACTGCCTGAAGAACCTTTCTCCCAAAAATAGCCTCCGATGAAGCAAAAGTGGCTTTATGTATTTCTTACAGTGTAATTCTAGTGAAGTACCATTCCCCAGAATACTGAAGTGTAAAGTATACATACATGACAGATATAAAACTAAGTATAATCACCATAGTCCTCTCACACATCCTATCTAGTCGTTGGGTGCAAGAGAATGACTGGGAGTGACGTAGAGGGGAGGAGCTATATGCAGCTCTGCTGGGTGAATCCTCTTGCACTTCCTGTTGGGGAGGAGTAATATCCCAGAAGTAATGATGACCCGTGGACTGATCACACTTAACAGAAGAAATATGTTTTTTAAACAGTCATAACAACTGCCACAGCTCCTACTTTTGAAGCCTTTTGAGCCCATCAGAGATGTCCTATAGCATGCAGGGGACTGCTGAGGGAAGCTGAATGTCACAGTTTGTAATTTTAACTGCACCAACTGTAACTTTTATACTATAACAGTGGAAAGCCTCTGTTTCTAGGCAAAAATAAAGCCAGCCATGTGGAAAAAACTAGGCCCCAATAAGTTTTGTCACCAAACATATATAAAAACGATTAAACATGCCAGCAAACGTTTTATATTACACTTTTATAAGAGTATGTATCTCTGTTAATAAGCCTGATACCAGTCGCTATTAAATCACTGCATTTAGGCTTAACTTACATTAATCCGGTATCAGCAGCATTTTTCTAGCAAGTTCCATCCCTAGAAATATGTTTACTGCACATACCTTATTGCAGGAAAACCTGCACGCCATTCCCTCTCTGAAGTTACCTCACTCCTCAGAATATGTGAGAACGGCAATGGATCTTAGTTACTTCTGCTAAGATCATAGAAATCACAGGCAGATTCTTCTTCTAATGCTGCCTTTGATAAAACAGTACACTCCGGTACCATTTAAAAATAACAAACTTTTGATTGAAGTTAAGAAACTAACTATAATACACCACTCTCCTCTTACTCTCCTCTTACTACGCCCATCTTTGTTGAGAGTTGCAAGAGAATGACTGGATATGGCAGTTAGGGGAGGAGCTATATAGCAGCTCTGCTGTGGGTGATCCTCTTGCAACTTCCTGTTGGGAAGGAGAATATCCCACAAGTAATGGATGATCCGTGGACTGGATACACTTAACAAGAGAAAGTATATTTTTTATAACGGTGTTGTTTATGCAATACTGGGGATTGGGTAATTAAGGGATTATCTTTTTAAACAACAAAAAAACATAATTTATGCTTACCTGATAAATTCCTTTCTCCTGTAGTGTAGTCAGTCCACGGGTCATCATTACTTCTGGGATATTAACTCCTCCCCAACAGGAAGTGCAAGAGGATCACCCAAGCAGAGCTGCTATATAGCTCCTCCCCTCTACATCACACCCAGTCATTCGACCGAGAACCAAACGAGAAAGGAGAAACTATAGGGTGCAGTGGTGACTGGAGTATAATTTAAAAATTTAGACCTGCCATAAAAAACAGGGCGGGCCGTGGACTGACTACACTACAGGAGAAAGGAATTTATCAGGTAAGCATAAATTATGTTTTCTCCTGTTAAGTGTAGTCAGTCCACGGGTCATCATTACTTCTGGGATACCAATACCAAAGCTAAAGTACATGGATGACGGGAGGGACAGGCAGGATCTTTATACGGAAGGGACCACTGCCTGAAGAACCTTTCTCCCAAAAACAGCCTCTGAAGAAGCAAAAGTGTCAAATTTGTAAAATTTGGAAAAAGTATGAAGAGAAGACCAAGTTGCAGCCTTGCAAATCTGTTCAACAGATGCCTCATTCTTAAAGGCCCAAGTGGAAGCCACAGCTCTAGTAGAATGAGCTGTAATTCTTTCAGGAGGCTGCTGTCCAGCAGTCTCATAGGCTAAACGTATTATGCTACGAAGCCAAAAAGAGAGAGAGGTAGCAGAAGCTTTTTGACCTCTCCTCTGTCCAGAATAAACGACAAACAGGGAAGAAGTTTGGTGAAAATCTTTAGTTGCCTGTAAATAAAATTTCAGGGCACGGACTACATCTAGATTGTGCAGAAGTCGTTCCTTCTTTGAAGAAGGGTTAGGACACAATGATGGAACAACAATCTCTTGATTGATATTCTTGTTAGTGACAACCTTAGGTAAGAACCCAGGTTTAGTACGCAGAACTACCTTATCTGAATGAAAAATCAGATACGGAGAATCACAATGTAAGGCTGATAACTCAGAGACTCTACGAGCCGAGGAAATAGCCATCAAAAACAGAACTTTCCAAGATAACAATTTAATATCAATGGAATGAAGGGGTTCAAACGGAACACCCTGTAAAACGTTAAGAACTAAATTTAAGCTCCATGGTGGAGCAACAGTTTTAAACACAGGCTTAATCCTGGCTAAAGCCTGGCAAAAAGCCTGAACGTCTGGAACTTCTGACAGACGTTTGTGTAAAAGAATGGACAGAGCTGAGATCTGTCCCTTTAAGGAACTAGCAGATAAACCCTTTTCTAAACCCTCTTGTAGAAAAGACAATATCCTAGGAATCCTAACCTTACTCCATGAGTAACTCTTGGATTCGCACCAATGTAAGTATTTACGCCATATTTTATGGTAAATCTTTCTGGTAACAGGTTTCCTAGCCTGTATTAGGGTATCAATTACTGATTCCGAAAATCCACGCTTTGATAAAATCAAGCGTTCAATTTCCAAGCAGTCAGCTTCAGAGAAATTAGATTTTGATGTTTGAAAGGACCCTGAATTAGAAGGTCCTGTCTCAGAGGCAGAGACCAAGGTGGACAGGATGACATGTCCACTAGATCTGCATACCAGGTCCTGCGTGGCCACGCAGGCGCTATTAGAATCACCGATGCTCTCTCCTGTTTGATCCTGGCAATCAATCGAGGAAGCATCGGGAAGGGTGGAAACACATAGGCCATCCCGAAGGTCCAAGGTGCTGTCAAAGCATCTACCAGGACCACTCCCGGGTCCCTGGACCTGGACCCGTAACAAGGGAGCTTGGCGTTCTGGCGAGACGCCATGAGATCTATCTCTGGTTTGCCCCAAAGTCGAAGTATTTGGGCAAAGACCTCCGGATGAAGTTCCCACTCCCCCGGATGAAAAGTCTGACGACTTAGGAAATCCGCCTCCCAGTTCTCCACTCCAGGAATGTGGATCGCTGACAGGTGGCAAAAGTGAGACTTTGCCCAGCGAATTATCTTTGATACTTCCATCATCGCTAGGGAGCTTCTTGTCCCTCCTTGATGGTTGATGTAAGCTACAGTCGTGATGTTGTCCGACTGAAACCTGATGAACCCCCGAGTTGTCAACTGAGGCCAAGCCAGAAGGGCATTGAGAACTGCTCTCAATTCCAGAATGTTTATTGGAAGGAGACTCTCCTCCTGAGTCCATGATCCCTGAGCCTTCAGGGAATTCCAGACAGCGCCCCAACCTAGTAGGCTGGCGTCTGTTGTTACAATTGTCCAATCTGGTCTGCTGAATGGCATCCCCCTGGACAGATGTGGCCGAGAAAGCCACCATAGAAGAGAATTTCTGGTCTCTTGATCCAGATTCAGAGTAGGGGACAAATCTGAGTAATCCCCATTCCACTGACTTAGCATGCACAATTGCAGAGGTCTGAGATGTAAGCGTGCAAAGGGGACTATGTCCATTGCCGCTACCATTAAGCCGATCACCTCCATGCATTGAGCCACTGACGGGTGTTGAATGGAATGAAGGACACGGCAAGCATCTTGAAGCTTTATTAACCTGCCTTCTGTCAGGTAGATCTTCATTTCTACAGAATCTATAAGAGTCCCCAAGAAGGGAACTCTTGTGAGTGGAAAGAGAGAACTTTTCTCTTCGTTCACCTTCCACCCATGTGACCTTAGAAAAGCCAGTACTAACTCTGTATGAGACTTGGCAGTTTGAAAGCTTGACGCTTGTATCAGAATGTCGTCTAGGTACGGAGCCACCGAAATTCCTCGCGGTCTTAGTACCGCCAGAAGAGCGCCCAGAACCTTTGTGAAGATTCTTGGAGCCGTAGCCAATCCGAATGGAAGAGCTACAAACTGGTAATGCCTGTCTAGGAAGGCAAACCTTAGATACCGGTAATGATCTTTGTGAATCGGTATGTGAAGGTAAGCGTCCTTTAAATCCCCTGTGGTCATGTACTGACCCTTTTGGATCATGGGTAAGATTGTCCGGATAGTTTCCATTTTGAACGATGGAACTCTTAGGAATTTTTTAGGATCTTTAAATCCAATATTGGTCTGAAGGTTCCCTCTTTTTTGGGAACCACAAACAGATTTGAGTAAAACCCTTGTCCGTGTTCCGACCGCAGAACTGGGTGGATCACTCCCATTAGTAAAAGGTCTTGTACACAGCGTAGAAACGCCTCTTTCTTTATCTGGTTTGTTGACAACCTTGAAAGGTGAAATCTCCCTTGTGGAGGAGAAGCTTTGAAGTCCAGAAGATATCCCTGAGATATGATCTCCAACGCCCAGGGATCCTGGACATCTCTTGCCCAAGCCTGGGCGAAGAGAGAGAGTCTGCCCCCCACTAGATCCGTTTCCGGATCGGGGGCCCTCACTTCATGCTGTCTTAGGGGCAGCAGCAGGTTTTCTGGCCTGCTTGCCCTTGTTCCAGGTCTGGTTAGGTTTCCAGCCTTGTCTGTAGCGAGCAACAGCTCCTTCCTGTTTTGGAGCAGAGGAAGTTGATGCTGCTCCTGCCTTGAAGTTACGAAAGGCACGAGAATTAGACTGTCTAGCCCTTGGTTTGGCTCTGTCTTGAGGCAGGGCATGGCCTTTACCTCCCGTAATATCAGCGATAATTTCTTTCAAACCGGGCCCGAATAATGTCTGCCCCTTGAAAGATATGTTAAGTAATTTAGATTTAGAAGTTACATCAGCTGACCAGGATTTTAGCCACAGCGCTCTGCGCGCCTGAATGGCGAATCCGGAATTCTTAGCCGTAAGTTTAGTTAAATGTACGACGGCATCAGAAATAAATGAATTAGCTAGCTTAAGGGTTTTAAGCTTGTGTGTAATCTCATCTAATGGAGCTGAGTCAAGGGTCTCTTCCAGAGACTCAAACCAAAATGCTGCCGCAGCCGTGACAGGCGCAATGCATGCAAGGGGTTGCAATATAAAACCTTGTTGAACAAACATTTTCTTAAGGTAACCCTCTAACTTTTTATCCATTGGATCTGAAAAGGCACAGCAATCCTCCACCGGGATAGTGGTACGCTTAGCTAAAGTAGAAACTGCTCCCTCCACCTTAGGGACCGTTTGCCATAAGTCCCGTGTGGTGGCGTCTATTGGAAACATCTTTCTGAATATAGGAGGGGGTGAGAAAGGCACACCGGGTTTATCCCACTCCTTAGTAACAATTTCAGTAAGTCTCTTAGGTATAGGAAAAACGTCAGTACTCGACGGTACCGCAAAATATTTATCCAACCTACACATTTTCTCTGGTATTGCAACTGTGTTACAATCATTCAGAGCCGCTAACACCTCCCCTAGTAATACACAGAGGTTTTCCAGCTTAAACTTAAAATTTGAAATGTCTGAATCCAGTTTATTTGGATCAGATCCGTCACCCGCAGAATGAAGCTCTCCGTCCTCATGTTCTGCAAATTGTGACGCAGTATCTGACATGGCCCTAATATTATCAGCGCACTCTGTTCTCACCCCAGAGTGATCTCGCTTACCTCTAAGTTCTGGTAATTTAGACAAAACTTCAGTCATAACATTAGCCATGTCCTGTAGTGTGATTTGTAATGGCCGCCCTGAAGTACTCGGCGTTACAATATCACGCACCTCCCGAGCGGGAGATGCAGGTACTGACAAGTGAGGCAAGTTAGTCGGCATAACTTCCCCCTCGTTGTTTGGTGAATGATGTTCAATTTGTACAGAATGACTTTTATTTAAAGTAGCATCAATGCAATTAGTACATACATTTCTATTGGGCTCCACCTTGGCTTTTGCACATATAGCACAGAGATATTCCTCTGAGTCAGACATGTTTAACAAACTAGCAATTAAACTAGCAAGCTTGGAAATACTTTTCACTCAATTTACAAGTAATATGAAAAACGCACTGTGCCTTTAAGAAGCACAGGAAAAAATTATGACAGTTGAATAACAATGAACCGGAGAAATTATAAAAACCAAATTTTTCCCGGTAAAGGCATAAATTTAGCAAAGGATTGCCCCCATTAGTAATGGATAACTAACCCTTAAAAGCAGAAAAAAATGTACAAATATATAAACGTTTTTTATCACAGTCAAAGCACAATCTCACAGGTCTGCTGTGAGTGATTACCTCCCTCAAAATAATTTTTGAAGACCCTTGAGCTCTGTAGAGACGATCCGGATCATGCAGGGAGAGAAACAGACTTTTGACTGAATTTTTGATGCGTAGCAAAAGCGCCAAAATAGGCCCCTCCCCCTCACACACAGCAGTGAGGGAAGTTCAGTAAACTGTCTTAAATTAAAATAAACGACAGCCAAGTGGAAAAACAGTGCCCAAAACAATTTTTCACCCAGTACCTCAGATAATTAAACAATTTAGCATGCCAGCAAAAACGTTTAAAATCAAATAACATGAAATGTCATTAAACAGCCTGTTGCTAGACGTTCCCACTGCAAGTTAGGCTAAAAGTTATATGCATATAGTATTATCCCAGTGAAGTGCCATTCCCCAGAATACTGAAGTGTACACATATATACATAACAGCCTGATACCAGTTGCTACTACTGCATTTAAGGCTGAACTTACATTATATCGGTATTGGCAGTATTTTCTCAGTCAATTCCATTCCACAGAAAATAATATACTGCAACATACCTCTTTGCAGGTGAACCTGCCCGCTGTCCCCTGATCTGAAGTTTACCTCAATCCTCAGAATGGCCGAGAACAGCAAAATGAATCTTAGCTACGCCGGCTAAAATCATCCAAAAACTCAGGTAGATTCTTCTTCAAATTCTACCTGAGAAGGAACAACACACTCCGGTGCTGTTTTAAAATAACAAACTTTTGATTGAAGATATAAAAACTAAGTATAATCACCACAGTCCTCTCACACATCCTATCTATTAGTTGGGTGCAAGAGAATGACTGGGTGTGACGTAGAGGGGAGGAGCTATATAGCAGCTCTGCTTGGGTGATCCTCTTGCACTTCCTGTTGGGGAGGAGTTAATATCCCAGAAGTAATGATGACCCGTGGACTGACTACACTTAACAGGAGAAATCTGGTCTTGACTGTCTCTTTAAACATATATAATATATATCATTTAAAAAGAAAAAAAAGATTGTCAAATGTATTTTTTTGCTTTGTTTGTAGGGAGTGTTACTGTTCACTAATAGAGCTGTCGGGGGATTTCTTACCAGCAAGAGTTAACAGCTTATATACGTATACTAGTCTGTGATCAGCTACTGGTTGTCACATGATACAGGAGACAGGGCAATGAAAGGAAACTTTTTAATTAATCTAAGACAAATCTGCTTGTTTGAAATTCAGTGCTATTTTTATTTAATACTTAAGCAGTACTTAAGTCTCTAGCTTAAGATCATGGCCTCATGTTTTGGTGTTGCTCTTCTACCATATGCACAGTACAAGCTCTCAATAAAACAGCAATAACATTTGCTAGAAGCATTTTTTGTGAATGTGTGAATTTAAAAGGTTTACTTCTATTATCAAATTTGCATTGTTTAGTTGTTGTTCTTTGTTGAAGAGATATCTAGATAGGTAGTGTGCCTTAAGCACTACATGACAGGAAATAGTGCTGCCATCTACTGCTCTTGCTAATGTATAACATTATTGTAGAACTGCTGCCATATAGTACTGCAGACACATGCACACTCCTGAACTTACCTTCCTGCTTTTCAACAAAGGATAACAAGCCAACAAAATGTGATAATACAAGTAAATAGGAAAGTTGTTTCAAATTGTATGCATCCGAATCATGGATTTTATGTCCCTTTAAGCGTCACCTGATATGTGTAGCCTAGTAGCTAAGCTCTCTGGGTATTTTCTCGTTGAGCTCACTTCATTACTTGCTATGCATTCAGCACCCTTTTTTTTATCTTGACTGCATTAAATCGTGCAAAGGTATAAACTTTTATTAAAAAGGCAGCTTTGCACTATAAAACTTAAAAGGACATTAACCCTTTAAGGACACAGCTTTCAGTTTGCTCAATTGTTTTATGACGGAAAAATTCCGTCATATGTCCTTAAGAGGTTAAATCATGTTTTTTATTTGTTTACATTTTTGGGGGGTGTTTCTCAGGGCCATGGGGTTTATTGCTCCCAGGATGGCTGACTCACCTCTCCAAATGCTGCTCTCGCTTGCTCAAAACCGCCAACCTGAAGTCTCTTCTTGAAAAGATCAAGGGGGTAAGTGGCCGTTTTGCTGATCACTCCAGCACCGCTGCCGCACAACAGGTTCCTGATGTTGTCTAGGACAGAAGAGAAGAGGGTAAAGAGGAGAGAAGAGGGTAAAGAGGCGAGAAGAGGGTAAAAAGGATAGAAGAGGCAAGAAGAGGGTAAAGAGGCGAGAAGAGGGTAAAGAGGCGAGAAGAGGGTAAAGAGGCGAGAAGAGGGTAAAGAGGAGAGACGAGGGTAAAAAGGATAGAAGAGGTGAGAAGAGGGTAAAGAGGCGAGAAGAGGGTAAAGAGGCGAGAAGAGGGTAAAGAGGAGAGAAGAGGGTAAAGAGGAGAGACGAGGGTAAAGAGGAGAGACGAGGGTAAAAAGGATAGAAGAGGCGAGAAGAGGGTAAAGAGGAGAGACGAGGGTAAAAAGGATAGAAGAGGCGAGAAGAGGGTAAAGAGGCGAGAAGAGGGTAAAGAGGCGAGAAGAGGGTAAAGAGGCGAGAAGAGGGTAAAGAGGAGAGAAGAGGGTAAAGAGGAGAGAGAAGGGTAAAGAGGAGAGAGGAGGGTAAAGAGGAGAGAGGAGGGTAAAGAGGCGTGAAGAGGGTAAAGAGGCAAGACGAGGGAAAAAAGGAGAGATGAGGGTAAAGAGGCGAGAAGAGGGAGAAGAGGGTAAAGAGGCAAGAAGAGGGTAAAGAGGAGAGAAGAGGGTAAAGAGGAGAGATGAGGGTAAAGAGGAGAGATGAGGGTAAAGAGGAGAGAAGAGGGTAAAGAGGAGAGAAGAGGGTAAAGAGGAGAGAAGAGGGTAAAGAGGAGAGAAGAGGGTAAAGAGGAGAGAAGAGGGTAAAGAGGAGAGAAGAGGGTAAAGAGGAGAGAAGAGGGTAAAGAGGAGAGAAGAGGGTAAAGAGGAGGGAAGAGGGTAAAGAAGAGAGATGAGGGTAAAGAAGAGAGATGAGGGTAAAGAAGAGAGAAGAGGGTAAAGAGGAGAGATGAGGGTAAAGAGGAGAGATGAGGGTAAAGAGGAGAGAAGAGGGTAAAGAAGAGAGATGAGGGTAAAGAAGAGAGATGAGGGTAAAGAAGAGAGATGAGGGTAAAGAGGAGAGAAGAGGGTAAAGAGGAGAGATGAGGGTAAAGAGGAGAGATGAGGGTAAAGAGGAGAGAAGAGGGTAAAGAAGAGAGATGAGGGTAAAGAAGAGAGATGAGGGTAAAGAGGAGAGAAGAGGGTAAAGAAGAGAGATGAGGGTAAAGAAGAGAGATGAGGGTAAAGAAGAGAGATGAGGGTAAAGAGGAGAGATGATGGTAAAGAAGAGAGATGAGGGTAAAGAGGAGAGAAGAGGGTAAAGAAGAGAGAAGAGGGTAAAGAGAGAAGAGGGTAAAGAGGAGAGAAGAGGGTAAAGAAGAGAGATGAGGGTAAAGAGGAGAGAAGAGGGTAAAGAGGAGAGATGAGGGTAAAGAGGAGAGATGAGGGTAAAGAGGAGAGAAGAGGGTAAAGAAGAGAGATGAGGGTAAAGAGGAGAGAAGAGGGTAAAGAAGAGAGATGAGGGTAAAGAAGAGAGATGAGGGTAAAGAAGAGAGATGAGGGTAAAGAAGAGAGATGAGGGTAAAGAGGAGAGATGAGGGTAAAGAAGAGAGATGAGGGTAAAGAGGAGAGATGAGGGTAAAGAAGAGAGATGAGGGTAAAGAGGAGAGAAGAGGGTAAAGAAGAGAGATGAGGGTAAAGAGGAGAGAAGAGGGTAAAGAGGAGAGATGAGGGTAAAGAGGAGAGAAGAGGGTAAAGAGAGAAGAGGGTAAAGAGGAGAGAAGAGGGTAAAGAAGAGAGATGAGGGTAAAGAGGAGAGAAGAGGGTAAAGAGGAGAGATGAGGGTAAAGAGGAGAGATGAGGGTAAAGAGGAGAGAAGAGGGTAAATAGTATAGTGGAGGGAGGGGGGCATAAGAGAGTAGAAATAGGTTAAAGGGATATGAAACCCAAAAAATGTCTTTTGTGATTCAGAAAGAGCATATCATTTAAAAAAAATCCAATTTACTTCTACTATAAAACTTGCTTCGTTCTCATGATATTCTGTGTTGAAGAGATACCTAGGTAGGCATCTGGAGCACTACATGGCAGGAAATAGTGCTGCCATATAATGCTCTTGCAAAACTGCTGCCATAAAGAGCTCCAGAAATGGGCCAGCCCCTAAGCAAACGTCCCTGCTTTTCTACAAATGATAACAAGAGAACAAAGAAAAGTTTATAATCAAAGTAAATTATAGTTATTTAAAATTGCTGCTCTATCTAAGCCATAAAAGAAAAATGTTGAGGTGTAGTTCCCTTTAACAGGAAGAGGGAATGGAACAAATAATAAAAACATGAGAATGACTTAGCTCACTCCCTGGCATCTCACCCTCTAATAACCCTGAATGCCTATTGGTGTACCTCTCTAGCTGGTAACATGATAGCTTTTAATAGTGGAGTACACCTAGCGCCTACTAAATAAGACCTCTGGCTTTGATAATTTGACACCTAGTTGTCAAAATGGAAAGATGAAACTAATAAGGTATACCAAAGCGCCAACTATACGAAGGCTGGGTCTGGACCTAATGCAATATTGTCAAACGATTACAATAAACAATTTATTGAGTACACAAATAAGTTAAAAACATGGATCCATGTATAAACAATCAAATTTATACAACAATAATAGCTAAATGAATAGTTAAAACAAATAGTTATGTAACGGATATAGCATTTAAAATTGTGCAAACATTGCTCTTAAAAATATTCATAAAAAATTCCAAATTTAGTATAAGGCTCACAACAGAAATTCAACTTTGTGTTTACCATATACACATACACAGATTTGTACAGCAATAATAGCTAAATGAATAGTTAAAACAAATAGTTAAATAGCAGATATGACATTTAAAATTGTGCAAACAATGCTCTTAAAAAATATTCCTAAAAAATTCCAAATTAAGTATAAGGCTCACAACAGAAATTCAACTTTGTGTTTACCATATACACATACACAGATTTGTACAGCAATAATAGCTAAATGAATAGTTAAAACAAATAGTTAAATAGCAGATATGACATTTAAAATTGTGCAAACAATGCTCTTAAAAAATATTCCTAAAAAATTCCAAATTTAGTATAAGGCTCACAACAGAAATTCAACTTTGTGTTTACCATATACACATACACAGATTTGTACAGCAATAATAGCTAAATGAATAGTTAAAACAAATAGTTAAATAGCAGATATGACATTTAAAATTGTGCAAACAATGCTCTTAAAAAATATTCCTAAAAAATTCCAAATTAAGTATAAGGCTCACAACAGAAATTCAACTTTGTGTTTACCACATACACATAATAGGTGAAATATATTAGTCAGTTATATAATATCTAACCAATAATGTTCTCGATTCTATGCAATACTAAATATTGCCAATAGTGACTAATGTGTAGGGCTCTGAGTAAGACCTTTAACTGTGTGTTTACCACATACGCATTGTCAAGTAAAAAATATTGTGACAGCAATAAGCCAATGTAAAGAATGTGTATCAAAAAAGTTGTGTGCAAAAATTAGTGTACAAAAGATATTAATGATCAAAAAATAGGTTGATCTTCAAAAAACGTGAATTAAGAACAAAGATTGTGAAAAATGAAAAACCAAAAATTTACAAAAACATTGTGGTGTGTTCCAATAGTAACTTATATAAATGTAAATAATAGTCCAAAAAATAGTCCAACAGTGAAAACTTAATAGAAAAAATAATCCAACAATAAATTATAATAAGTAGTGTGTCTCTTTAAGAAAAAACACTAATCCTTAAAGTGTTGTAAATCCTAACAGCAATAGTTATGGTGATTTTCCAAGTGTTTTATAGTGAATAGCAGTGTCAGTACTTGTTAGCCTTTTCCAACCCAAAATTCTATCTTCTTGGCAAATATTTTGTTATAATCCCTGGATGATCCTTCTGTAAAAGAAAGATATGATGGTGTAGATTGTTTTTAGATCAATAGAAAATGAAATTGTGCTTACCAGTCGACGCGTTTCGGTCACAAAGAGACCTTTATCAAGACTTTATCAAGAGTCTTGATAAAGGTCTCTTTGTGACCGAAACGCGTCGACTGGTAAGCACAATTTCATTTTCTATTGATCTAAAAACAATCTACACCATCATATCTTTCTTTTACAGAAGGATCATCCAGGGATTATAACAAAATATTTGCCAAGAAGATAGAATTTTGGGTTGGAAACGGCTAGCAAGTACTGACACTGCTATTCAGTATAAAACACTTGGCTACTATGGCTAACAAGTACTGACACTGCTATTCAGTATAAAACACTTGGCTACTATGGCTAACAAGTACTGACACTGCTATTCTGTATAAAACACTTGGCTACTATGGCTAGCAAGTACTGACACTGCTATTCACTATAAAACACTTGGAAAATCACCATAACTATTGCTGTTAGGATTTACAACACTTTAAGGATTAGTGTTTTTTCTTAAAGAGACACACTACTTATTATAATTTATTGTTGGATTATTTTTTCTATTAAGTTTTCACTGTTGGACTATTTTTTGGACTATTATTTACATTTATATAAGTTACTATTGGAACACACCACAATGTTTTTGTAAATTTTTGGTTTTTCATTTTTCACAATCTTTGTTCTTAATTCACGTTTTTTGAAGATCAACCTATTTTTTGATCATTAATATCTTTTGTACACTAATTTTTGCACACAACTTTTTTGATACACATTCTTTACATTGGCTTATTGCTGTCACAATATTTTTTACTTGACAATGCGTATGTGGTAAACACACAGTTAAAGGTCTTACTCAGAGCCCTACACATTAGTCACTATTGGCAATATTTAGTATTGCATAGAATCGAGAACATTATTGGTTAGATAATATTATATAACTGACTAATATATTTCACCTATTATGTGTATGTGGTAAACACAAAGTTGAATTTCTGTTGTGAGCCTTATACTTAATTTGGAATTTTTTAGGAATATTTTTTAAGAGCATTGTTTGCACAATTTTAAATGTCATATCTGCTATTTAACTATTTGTTTTAACTATTCATTTAGCTATTATTGCTGTACAAATCTGTGTATGTGTATATGGTAAACACAAAGTTGAATTTCTGTTGTGAGCCTTATACTTAATTTGGAATTTTTTAGGAATATTTTTTAAGAGCATTGTTTGCACAATTTTAAATGTCATATCTGCTATTTAACTATTTGTTTTAACTATTCATTTAGCTATTATTGCTGTACAAATCTGTGTATGTGTATATGGTAAACACAAAGTTGAATTTCTGTTGTGAGCCTTATACTAAATTTGGAATTTTTTATGAATATTTTTAAGAGCAATGTTTGCACAATTTTAAATGCTATATCCGTTACATAACTATTTGTTTTAACTATTCATTTAGCTATTATTGTTGTATAAATTTGATTGTTTATACATGGATCCATGTTTTTAACTTATTTGTGTACTCAATAAATTGTTTATTGTAATCGTTTGATAATATTGCATTAGGTCCAGACCCAGCCTTCGTATAGTTGGCGCTTTGGTATACCTTATTAGTTTCATGATAGCTTTTAAGGCAACCAGATGTAAATTCAAATAGTTTTATGTTCATGCACTTTACACTGAGCTATTTTGCTGCCTTTTCTAAAATAGAAATATGTATGTGGCCACAGGTACTGCATGGGCACACTGGGCACAACTAAACATGCACGGTTTGGGTCTATCACCTATTATGCCTCTGCCTGGTGCACTCACCTTTATTACCCGTTTTCCTTTTTTAAAAACCCATTTCTACTAGAGATGAGTCAATACCACATAATCCCTCTAGTCAATACCAGTGTCTATATCTGAGCCTAATATTCACAGCTCCAATTTCTAATATATTTCATGTATGGAAAATAACATTCAGATATGAAATGTAACATTTGGATTTTTCAATGTAACATATCATGAAAAAAACACAAGTTTTAAGCCTTTTCTGACTTTTTCAACCAATGTTAATACTCCCTAATTATAAAGGGCATTGAGCCCTTGATGTTTTCAATACCTTGTCTCTAATTTCTACCTTCTCCCTCTGTTACCTCGTGTCCTCCCCTCTATCCTTCCCCCCTTCCCCCATCACTGCTCGTCTTCATGTCTTCACCTATCACACTTGTCTTTTGTTAACCCTTATGGTCCAGATTATGTCTCCATTTCATTTTTCAATTCCCTCATATGCTCCCGACATTTAACCTTCTATCTCCCCATCACTGTATGTCCCCTGTACTATATCTGACTTCTCTTGACACTCACCTCTCTTTCCCTTCTCTAGGGGCAGCACCCAATTCCAGGCTCTCTGCAGGACATTATAGAAGGAGAACTGAAACCCAGCATATGGGAACACAGCCAGCAGGGTGGGGGTAAGGCCCCTGTAGAATGTAAGTGGCCCCTCTGTCCTATACATGGTCAGCACAGCATGACGGAGATTTCTGTATACCTGCAAAATATAATACATGAGCTCCACATCTCACACTACAATATCAGTGATGCCTTTATGCTGTCTACAGAAACAACTTTCTCCTGTTTGCCCAATTAAAGGGACACTTTACTGTAATTTGTTCTTAATGTGTTCCCAAGGACTAGTTATACCAGATGTGGAGTGATTAGAAATTGCTCATTAAAGGGACAGTAAACACCTTGTAATTACAAGACATTTCTGCTGTGCTGCTATCGAATAACATATCAGTCAAGTCTTAACGTTCTTAAAACAAACTAACATCCTGCAAATAGTTTTCAATAGCCAGACTACACCTACTATTTGCCTTATTTGTCATAATGTTAGTATCAAGTACATTGTTTTGCATTTATTTATTTATTTATTGTATTTATTGTTATCTGATAAAGCCAATCAGAGACAGATATGTAGCAGGGTTAGGAATTCCAAGAACAACCAGAAAGAGAAGGGTCATATTACAAAAACAAACAGAAATAGATGATCGTCTGGGGTTGCCATATTCCTTGTTCAGAGAAAGATTGGCTGGTATTTCGGGGCTGGACTTATCTTGTTAGTTGGGATCAGACTCTTCTCTGTGAAAAGCACAATTGGGCTAAAAGAGGCTGCTCCCAGGTGGTAAATCGCCCTAGAACAAGCTACTGAGCTGTTTGTTCCTGAGAGAGCGCTTCTCTTTCTGTATACAATTATTATTATTATTATTATCAGGTATTTGTAGAGCGCCAACAGATTCCGTAATTTGTAATATAACCCCAGGGAGGTTTCCCTGAAGGTAATAGGGGAAACCAGACATGAACTACTTGCCCAACGTGCTTAGAGGAATATGGCTGCACCCCACGGACAAGGCCCATAGAAGGCCAAAGCGATCTTCTAGGGTTGCCATGTTCCTTGTTCAGAAAAGGATTGCCTGATTGTTTGTTCCAGAGAGGGTGCTTAACATTCTGTATGTATTAGGAATTCTAAGTACTCTGCACTCCAAGGAATAGCTCAAGGGTAAAAAAGTGAAAAATAAACCTTACTGTTCCATCCAAAGGGAATAAAAATGACAAGAGAATCTCCAGAATATAAAACAAATTAAACAAATCCGATGTATATATGGCCTGGGGAAGCATAGCCGTACATGTTTTGGGATACAATTATCCCTTGTATATAGCAGTAAAGTAAAAAAAAAAAAAAAAAAAAAAATGCAGAGCCAAATTATACGAAAAGGGGGCAAGATAAACAATGAAAGTTTAATACAAAGTTGTCTCATTACATAACTAAACATTTTATATAAAAAAATATATCAATGTGTTTACTGTCCTTTTAAAGATTCTTACAATTTAAATAGCTAGTTTTACTCAATCGTATATTTAACAAGCTGTGGATGCCTTCAGGCTGGCCGGACAAAAGTTAAAGGGACACTGAATCCAAATGTTTTCTTTCATGATTCAGATAGAGCATGAAATTTTAAGCAACTTTCTAATTTACTCCTATTATCAAATTTTCTTCATTCTCTTGGTATATATATTTGAAATGCAAAAAATTTAAGTTTAGATGCCGGCCCATTTTTGGTGAAGAACCTGGGTTGTTCTTGCTGATTGGTGGATAAAGTCACCCACCAATAAACAAGTGCTCTCCAGGGTTCTGAACCAAAAAATAGCTTAGATGCCTTCTTTTTCAAATAAAGATAGCAAAAGAATGAAGAAAAATTGATAATAGGAGTAAATTAGAAAGTTGCTTAAAATTGCTGCTCTATCTGAATCACGAAAGAAAAAATTTGGGTTCAGTGTCCCTTTAAGACCGCTGCTCCTTAACTCATCCTCCACCTCTGAGGTGGCAGACAGCAATCACCCCGATCGGATATGATGGGGATGACTGACACCCCCTGCTAGCAGCCAATTGGCCCTGATTGTGCAGGGGGCAGCATTGCACAAGCATTTCACTAGAACAACTTTCCAATTTACTTCTATTATTTAATTTGCTTCCTTCTCTTGTTATCCTTTGTTGAAAGGTTTATCTAGGAAAGTTCAGGAGCAGCAAAGAACCTAGGTTCTAGCTGCTGATTGGTGGCTGCATATATATACTGATTGTCATTGGCTCGCCCATGTGTTCAGTTAGAAACCAGTAGTGCATTGCTGCTCCTTCAACAAATGATACCAAGAGAATTAAGCAAATTTGATAATAGAAGTAAACTGAAAGTTGTTTAAAATGGTATGTTCTACCTAAGTCATGAAATAACATTTTGGGTTTCATGTCCCTTTAAAGCGGCATTACAAAAAGACATTAGATATAATGATGTTTTCAATACAAAGATTAGCCGGAGATGTATTTTTAAAAAACACATAAGTTGTTCAACTATTGAAAAAATAAGTTATGGTTTCTATAAAGCAATGTTGCTACCTAGGTTTGCATAAAAGGGACGTTAAACATTTTATACTACAATCTCAAGGTGGTTAATGCCACTTTTGTAGGAAACCACATTCTTAATTGGCCTCAGAAGAGAAGGAAACAAGTTACAATTTTGCAATGCAAATTGCTTTATGGACACTAAAACAGAGTCATTTTTTTCAATTTAAAGTAATCTAATTTACAAAATAATATATCTGCATATTATTCTTAGGCTAATATTTGTTTTGAATAAATCATTCCATCCAACATTTCTTTAGTATCCCTTCAAGACTCAAATATCAATTAGGAGGGAGTGGCCTACTTGTATATTACATTTAAAGGGATAGTAAAGTCCAAATGAAACATTCATTATTCAGATAGGGCATGTCATTTTAAACAACTTTCTAATTTACTCTTATCATCAAATTTGCTTTGTTCTCTTGTTATTCTTATTTAAAAAGCTAAACCTAGGTAGGCTCATATGCTAATTTCAAAGCCCTTGAAGGCCGCCTTCGCATTTGACAGTTTTTCACAGAGAGAGGGCATTAGTGCATGTATTTCATATAGATAACATTGTGCACATGCACGTGAAGTTATTTAAGAGTCAGCACTAATTGCCTGAAATGCAAGTCTGTCAAAAGATCTGAGATAAGGAGGCAGTCAGCAGAAGCTTAGGTACAAGGTAATTACAGAGGTAAAAAGTATATTACTATAACAGTGTTGGTTATGCAAAACTGGGGAATGGTAAATAAAGGGATTATCTATCTTTTTAAACAATAACATTTTTGGTGTTTACTATCCCTTTAATTCTATGACTTCATCAGATACGCTTCTGAATACGCACTATGAAGTATTTCTTAAAAGCGTTATTACAATGAGGCGTTATTGTACTAATTATGGAGTTTCTTCTTGTACCTTGGGCTCTCCTTGGGAAGCAAACCGTGTCCTCAGCGTGTCCAGTGGTTGCACAGCAAGAGTGGCTGAACAAGCCGCCAACCCACCACACAGGAAGTGAACTACCGGTGCCCTGGCATCCAGTGAAAGCGATTTGTAAAACACTTCTGTCAGTAACTCAAAACTCACAAACTGCAGGAAGGGAGAGAAGGGAACTTTCAATTAACCCTGACCGTACACACATCACATCCCCCCACCCCACCTGTATGTGTATCTCACCTGCACAGCCCCGTAACAGACAGACAAGAGTTGGGCTGGAACGTGCCCCTTCCAAAACCCTGACACCCCCTCCTCCTTCAGAATGAGTCTGGTAGCCTGTGCGATGCCTCTGTATTTCCCCTTTGTGTTACGTGCAGACAGACCCTCTATTTGCAGCTGTGTGAGGAAGGCAGACACAGTTATAGCAAATCACACTTGGCCTTTCACAACAATCTGACATCTATCTATCTATCTAAGATAGGACATTTTAAAAAGTATTTTTTTTTTGTAAAATGTGTGTGAACTGTAGATTAAAAATCAAAATATACACCCTTAACATAAAAAATATTTTTTAGCAAAGAACAAAAAAAAGGTTAAATACCATTAAATAAAGCAAAATTGCATAATCAACAAGTGTATAATACAAAGACAATGCTATGACATTTAGTATGAATTTTAAAGAAGTAATAGTTTGACTGACAAATTTCCAAGTTACTTCCATTTTTCCTGCCCCCTGTATCATGTGACAGCCACCAGCCAATCATAAAACACATATAGGTATATACTGTGAATTCTTGCACATGCTCAGTAGGAGCTGATACATAAAAAGACTGTGCATTTTGATAATGCAAGAAAATTTGAACGTTGTTTAAAATGACCTGCTCTTATTGAACCATGAGTTACAGGCTGAGAAACATGTTGCTGTTTTTAAAATAAAAGTTTTTAAATATACACTTGCTTTATCACAATTATTCTGCTCCTGTTTGGGGGCAGAGTGTGTGTGCTAGTTCTATCTTCCAAAGTGGTGATTTTCTGCATCCTGCAAATTGGATTCCACAGTCCACTGGGCGGCTGAGAGGTCCCAGTACTGCTGATATTGCACCTGGTGGTGCTTTGTTTCCTGTAATTACAACCTTGAATCCTTTTTTATCTGGTGTACAAACGTTACTGGGCTATGTGTGTGCCTTTTTTGCCCTTATAGGCATCATAGGATAGGCCCTCGCCAAGGATCATCTCTATCTGGCTGGAGACACCAGTGAGCTGGACCACTGTTTGATGTTCCTGGCTGCCACAATAGCACCATTTGGGTGCGCTACGCTTGTGAGTATATTTTCTATCCTGCTGATGTTTTGTATCTGACTGCCGTGACGTTACTAGGCCATGTTGGCGCCTCTGTGCTTCTTTCTCTTATAGATCACTATAATTCCACCCTTACATCCATCCTTGACAATCTGGCCCCTCTTACCATAGCTCGGAAATCACACACTCATCCTCAGCCCTGGCATACTCCTTTGACACGGTACCTACGCAGATGTTCCCGTACTGCTGAGTGGCACTGGAGAAAATCTCAGAGTTCAAGATGAATTTGTAATGAAGAAAATCAGCTGAACTCCTACTTTTCTGCCCTTAATCTCGATAAGCAACATTACTTCTCTACTCTTATCTCTTTTCTCTTTTTTTTAAACCCAAAACGTCTGTTCTCCACTTTCAATACTCTTCTCCGCCCACCCCCACCTCCTAATACAACTTCTCTGTCAGCTCAAGACGTTGCCAGCCACTTCAATAACAAAATCGACTCCATCAGAAATGAAATCAGCTCTTAACATAATTCCATTCTCTCACCACCTCAAATGCTTGCAATCAACCACAACCCACATAGCCATAAACTTAGCACTTTCTCCCCTGTTACTGAGGAAGAAGTTTCTGCACTTATACTGCGCTGTCACCTCACTAACTGTCCCCTTGACCCTATCCCATCACAGCTACTCCCTTCCCTCTCTTCTACCCTTACCCCTATACTCACACACACTTTCAACTTCTCCCTCAGCACCGGTAAATTTTTGCTCATCTCTGAAACATGCACTGGTCACACCTATCCTCAAAAAAACCTTTCCTTGATCCAACCTCCCCATCCAACTAGCGCCCCAATTTCCCTACTCCCTCTTGCCTCAAAGCTTCTCGAAAAGCTAATATATGCACGCCTATCCCATTTCCTTACATTAAACTCCCTTCTTGACACACTGCAATCTGGATTTCGTCCTCATCACTCCACAGAGACAGCAATCGTTAAGGTTACCAATGACCTACTTACAGCAAAATCAAAAGGCCACCTTTCTGCTTATCCTCCTTGATCTGTCCGCAGCCTTTGATACTGTTTACCACCCTCTTTTGCTCCAAACCCTAAAATCCTTCGACATTTGTGACACAGCCCGCTTGTGGTTCTCTTCCTACCTGTCAAACAATACCTTTAGTGTAGCCTTTTCTGGGGCCTCCTCTATCCCGTCACCACTTTCTGTCGGGGTACTGCAAGGCTCTGTCCTCTTCTCAATCTACACGTCATCTTTAGGTTCCCTAATTAAGTCCTACGGTTTCCAATATCATTTGTATGCCGACGACACCCAAACTACTTCTCTGCGCCAGACCTATCTCCTTCCTTGCTAACCCGTGTCACTAACTGTCTTTCTCACATCTCTTCCTGGATGTCCTCTCACTACCTCAAGCTAAATCTCTCCAAAACTGAGCTCCTTATTTTCCCCCCTTCTTCAAAAATCTTCACCCCCAATCTCTCTATAACTGTCGAGAAACTTGATCATTATCCCTACCCCTCATGCCTGATGTCGTGGGGTCACATTTGACTCAGATCTTTTTTTCACTCCGCACATTCAGTCCTTGGCTAAAGCCTGCCGCTTCCACCTTAAAAACCATCTCTAAAATTAGACATTTCCTTACACAAGACAAAACTAAGATTTTAATCCACTCTCTCATCCTTTCCCGCCTTGATTACTGCAACTCTGTCCTCTCTGGTCTCCCCAGCTGCTGCCTAGCTCCTTTACAATCCATAATGAATGCCTCTGCCAGGCTCATCTTCCTTACACGTCGCTCTTCATCTGCTGCACCTCTCTGCCAATCCCTTCACTGGCTTCCTCTTGCCTCTAGAAATAAACATAACATTCTCACTCTGTCATACAAAGCCCTCAACTGCACTGCTCCCCCTTATATCTCAGAGCTTGTCTCCAGATACTTTCCCTGCCGTCCCCTTCACTCTGCTCCTGATCTCCTACTATTCTCCTCTCTTGTTACCTCCTGACACTCCCGTTTACAGGACTTCTCCATCTTGTGGAACTCTCGGCCTCGCTCCACAAGACCCTCCCCCTAGTTTTGAAAGCTTCAAGCACTCCCTAAGGACTCTACTGTTCAGGGATGCATACAACCTACACTAACCTTTCTTTATACTAGTTCCTCTCCTACATTGCTATCCCATGAACCCCCTTAGCATGTAAGCCCAAGAGTCTAGCTGTTTGTAGATCATCTTCTTAAGAGCTGACTACAACAGTGAGACACTTGGCAGGGCCCTCTACCCGTTTGACCCATATAAATGTTTTGTTGTACTCCGCCTTTTTTTTATCACTGCGGAATCTGTTGGCGCTCTACAAATAACCGATAATAATACTAAAATAATAATAGGCAGGGCGGCCCACTCTCACCATAGAATCTTTAGCTATAGCTATCCATCAGAGAATTGAAGGTATTAAGATTGGTAAAAGAGAAATCAAGGTCGCCCTTTATGCAGACGACCTTTTAATTTACATTTATAATCTTTAGAGGAATATCCCGAACTTCTACAAGAGATTGAAATATTTAGTTTGTTCTCTGGTTATTAAGTAAATACAGTGAAATCAGAAATGTTTTGATCACTCTTCCAAAGTATCTATACCATTTAAAGTTGCAACTCACTCATTTACATATCTTGGTATCAATATCTCGCGAGATCCGTGCACTTGGTATAGGTTAAACATTACAAAAATACTATCTAAGGTTAAAGAAGATCTGCAGCATTGGCATAACCTGCCGATAAATATTTCAGGAAGGGTTGCCATGTTCAAAATGATCTCTTTTCCCAAGATTCTGTATGTAATCCAGAATATCCCTATAATTCTTTAAAAAAAAAAAAAAAGATCTTCGCAATTTTTATTTATCATTATCATACTTTATATGGCAAGGAAAAAGACCTAGAATTGCTTTGAAAAGATTATTTTTGGGAAGAGAGCATGGTGGTCTGGCACCTCCTGATCTGTAATTATATAGTTTATTCTCTTTGGCAAAATTTGTTGTAGGCTGGCTTGGGAATTCAAATTATTTTTCTCAGTTAGAACTTAAAGAAAACGTTTTATACCCATATTCACCTATAGCTAATCTTCATTGTAATTTTAAAACTATTCCTAGATCAGTTAAAAATGTAAACTCAATATATAATTTATTGTTAGCTTGACATAAGATATGTGCAAAAATGGGTCTTACTTATGCAATCTCTAATCACCAGATTACCACGGGGAACCCTGAATTTACTCCAGAAATTCTTTCCATGTTAACACAATTTGTAGACTTTAATCTTAAAACAGTCACATCTTTCTCTGACCTGAAAAAAAGAGTATTTTTTTAGACAATAAAGATTTCTTTTTTTTGCCTATCTTCAGATAAGACATTATATCCTCAATGTTACTACTCTACATGGGTGGAATTGGATTTGGGTAAATCTAGATTCTTGGATTAAACTAGTTCAAAATGGTCTTTTTTCTATCTCCCTGTCAGAGTGCCAGGAATCAGACTGAGACGAGAAGTGAAAAAATAATCACACCTTTATTAAAGCAAAAAATAATAAAAAAAATCCACAAGTCAAATAACAAGCCAGGAATCAAAACCAGAGCTGGTAGTCAGACGAGCCGAGTCAGGAGCCAAAGCGAGTAGTCAGACGAGCCGGAATCAGGAACAAGGAGAACAGCAGAATCAGGAACAAGCCAGGGATCAGTAACCAGGAGGGACGTCAGACAGCCAGGTAATACACAGGAGCTCTCACAAACAGGTCTGAGACAACGCAAGGGCAAAGCATACTGAACAGAGGCCCTTTAAATAATAAGTGATGACATCACAATTCTGAGACTGCATCCTGTCTCACACGGATGATGTACACCAGTCTGGCCATAAAAAGAAGTGCAGGAAATGAGCAGGATCACACAGTATGCACCAGAGTCAGCAAGAGAGGTGAGTAAAATGGCTGCCAGCAGCACATGGCATACAAAACAGGGAAAAAACCCTGACAGTACCCTCCCCTCAACGATCCCTCCCCCGCGGGAGGACAAAAGGCTTATTGGGGAAACGGGCATGGAAGGCACGGACGAGGGCGGGAGCATGAACATCAGAGGAGGGAACCCATGATCGCTCCTCCGGACTGTAGCCCCTCCAGTGAACCAAATACTGTACGCGGCCCCTGGACATACGAGAGTCAATAATGCTGCTGACCTCATACTCCTCATGGTTGTCAACAAAGATAGGACGGGGACGAGGCAACACAGTGGTAAACTGATTACAAACCAATGGTTTCAAGAGGGAGACATGAAAAACATTGGAGATGCGCATTGCAGGAAGAAGGTCAAGTGCGTAGGCCACAGGATTGACCCGTCGGAGTATTCGAAAAGGACCAACATAGCAGGGAGCCAGTTTATTGGAAGGCACACGAAGATTCAGGTTGCGGGAGGACAGCCAAACTCTCTCACCAACCTGGTAGGAAGGCGCGGGCAGATGCCTACAATCAGCCTGGAACTTTTGGAGCTGCATAGAACGATGAAGGCAATCCTGAATCTGCACCCACGTGGAACGGAGTTGGCGGAGATGCTCCTCCAAAGCCGGAATACCCTGAAACATTAATGAATCGGGCAACAAGGATGGTTGAAACCCATAATTCGCCATGAACGGGGTTAACTTGGAGGAAGCATTAATAGCACTATTACGAGCAAACTCTGCCCAAGGTAACAGTTCAAACCAATTATTGTGGTAATCTGAGACATAGCAATGGAGGAACTGTTCCAGAGCTTAATTAGACCGTTCCGCAGCCCCATTGGATTGAGGGTGATATGCCGAGGAGAAGGAAAACTGGATCCCCATTTGAGCACAAAAGGAACGCCAAAATCTGGAGACAAACTGGCTACCCCGTTCCGACACTATCTCCTTGGGTAACCCATGTAAACGGAAGACCTCCCGGGCAAAAATTGAAGCAAGCTCCTGAGCAGTAGGCAACTTCTTCAAGAGAATGCAATGTGACATTTTGGAAAAACGGTCAACCACCATAAGGATAACAGTATTGCCATTGGAAACAGGGAGCTCGACAATTAAGTCCATGGAAAGATGTGTCCAAGGACGCTCACCATTAGCAATAGGTTGAAGAAGACCCACAGGAAGACGTCGAGGAGTCTTATTCTGTGCACAAACTGAGCAGGAAACAACATACGTCGCAACATCAGAATGAAAACCTGGCCACCAGAATTGTCGAATGACAGACCAAATAATTTGGTTCTTGCCTGGGTGACCTGCGGCTTTAGGTTAGTGGTAAGTGTGCAAGAGTTTAGTTCAAAGATTCTCAGGAACAAAACACTTACCACTAGGTTTCTCAGGAGGTGCATTGGTTTGTGCAGCCAGGATCTCCTCCCTCAAGGGAAAAGTCAAATTAGTACGTATGGTAGCCAAAATATGGTCAGGAGGTATAACTGGAGTAGGTATAGACTCCTCCTTGGACAAATGGGGAAATTGTCAAGAGAGGGCATCAATCCTAACATTCTTACTACCAGACAGGTAGGAGACCACATAATTAAACCGAGACAAAAATAGCGCCCATCTGGCCTGTCGGGACGACATAGGTTTTTCTTCAGATAGATAAGTTAAATTGTTGTGGTCAGTAAGAATGAGCACTGGCACGCTAGTACCCTCGAGAAGATGCCTCCATTCCTTGAGTGCCAAAATTATGGCCAGTAATTCCCTGTCGCCAATTTCATAATTGCACATAATTGGAGACAATTTCTTAGAGAAGAAACCACACGGATGCAAGGAACCATCAGGCGTAGGACTTTGAGACAACAGGGCACCTACTCCAGTCTCAGACGCATCGACCTCAAGAACGAAAGGCAGGACAGGGTTAGGATGAGACAGAACTGGAGCAGCAGCAAAGGCAGTCTTAAGACTATCAAAGGCCTTAATGGCAGTAGGTGACCAATGGAGTGGATAATTCTCTTTACAAGCCATGTCTGTGATAGGTTTGACCAAGGAAGAAAAGGTTATTAAAAACTTTCTATAGTAATTGGCGAACCCCAAAAAATGTTGAATAGACCGAAGACCAACTGGGCGAGGCCACTGCAGAACTGCAGATAACTTGTCAGGATCCATGGAAAACCCTGCAACGGAGATAACATAACCTAGGAAGGTTACTTGAGTCTGATGGAACTCCCATTTCTCGAGTTTACAAAACAGGCTGTTCTCACGTAGTCTCTGAAGAACCCGTGTAACATCAGAACGATGAGCCTCAAGTGTGGGTGAGTGTATGAGGATGTCGTCCAAGTACACCACAACACACTGTTGCAACATATCTCGTAGGACATCATTAATAAATTCCTGGAAAACAGCAGGAGCATTACAAGATACTCATAATGCCCGCTCCTGGTGTTAAATGCTGTTTTCAATTCGTGGCCCTCCTTGATCCTAACGAGATTGTACGCTCCTCTCAAATCAAGTTTAGTAAAGACCGTAGCTCCCTTGAGGCAGTCAAAGAGTTCCGTAATGAGCGGAATAGGGTAAGCATTCTTAATGGTAAGATGGTATGATTAAAACCCCTATAATCGATGCATGGTTTTAACTCGCCACCATTTTTCTTCACAAAGAAGAAGCCAGCCCCTGCAGAAGAGCAGGATTTGTGGATGATCCCCGCGACAGAGCATCGGCAACATACTTCTCCATAGCACAATTCTCTGCAACAGACAGAGGGTAAACCCGGCCCTGAGGAGGAATGGCTCCGGGTTGCAGGTCTATGGCACAATCGTAAGACCAGTGAGGAGGCAACATACCGGCACGCACCTTGTCAAAAACGTCTAGGAACTCTCGGTACTCCTCTGGCAATTGAGATACCGAAGAAGTGCACAAGACTTTAACTGGTTTCCGAAGACAAGTGGATATACATTGCGGAGATCACAACAAAATTTCGGACCTCCGCAGACGAGTAGTCGAGACTGGGATTGTGCTTTTGGAGCCAGGGATAACCCAGAAGAACCGGAAAATGCGGAGAGTTTATCACCTGGAACTGGAGGGTTTCAAAATGGAGAACCCCAACAGCCATGGATAACAGAGCAGTTTTGTGAGTAACGAGTGCGGGCTGAAGAGGCCTGCCATCAATGGCCTCAATAGCAAGCGGAACGGACCGAGGCAAAACAGGAATGGAGTGCTTTGATACAAAAGCACTGTCAATGAAATAGCCCGTAGCACCGGAGTCAACAAGAGCCTGGGTGACTATGGAGGAGTCCACCCAGGAAAGGACAACCGTGACCAAAGGTTTCTCCTTTAGCAGTTCCGGGGACGAGGATAAACAACCGAAGGTCTGCCCCCGACAGGACCATAGGTGTGAGCGTTTCCTGGCCATGTAGGACAAGACTTCAAAAGGTGGCCCTGTAACCCACAATAGAGGCAGAGCCCCTCCCTCCTCCTAAAGGTCCTCTCCGCCACGGAGACGCACGTGAATCCCAACTGCATCGGCTCAGCAGTACCTGGTGACTCAGGACCAGGAGGCATGTGAGGAGAGGGAGGCATGGGTGGGAACGAACACATAGGAGACAACGGAATAGGAGACTTCCGCAAGCGCTCCTTGAAAGAGGGCCTCTCACTTAGTCTGATGTCAATTAGGATCAAAAAACATAATTTATGTAAGAACTTACCTGATAAATGAATTTCTTTCATATTGGCAATAGTCCATGAGCTAGTGACGTATGGGATATATAATCCTACCAGAAGGGGCAAAGTTTCCAAAACCTCAAAATGCCTATAAATACACCCCTCACCACACCAACAATTTAGTTTAACGAATAGCCAAGTAGTGGGGTGATAAGAAAGGAGTACAAAACATCAACAAAGGAATTTGGAAATAATTGTGCTTAATACAAAAAAATAATAACCACCATAAAAAAGGGTGGGCCTCATGGACTCTTGCCAATATGAAAGAAACAAATTTATCAGGTAAGTTCTTACATAAATGATGTTTTCTTTAATGTAATTGGCAAGAGTCCATGAGCTAGTGACGTATGGGATAGCAATACCCAAGATGTGGAACTTCACGCAAGAGTCACTAGAGAGGGAGGGATAAAATAAAAACAGCAATTTCGCTGAAAAAAAATAAATCCACAACCCAAATATAAGTTTATTCTCAAAAAATAAAAACTTAAATTATAAGCAGAAGGATCAAACTGAAACAGCTGCCCGAAGAACATTCCTACCAAAAACTGCTTCAGAAGAAGCAAACACATCAAAATGGTAGAATTTAGTAAATGTATGCAAAGACGACCAAGCTGCTGCTTTGCAAATCTGATCAACCGTAGCTTCATTCTTAAAAGCCCAAGAAGTAGAAACTGATCTAGTAGAATGAGCTGTAATTCTCTGAGGCAGGGCTTTACACGACTCCAAATAAGCTTGATGAATCAAAAGCTTTAACCACAATGCCAAAGAAACGGCAGAAGTCTTCTGAACTTTCCTGGAACCAGAAAAGATAACGAATAGACTAGAAGTCTTCCTGAAATCTTTAGTGGCTTCAACATAATATTTCAGAGCTCTCACCACATCCAAAGAATGTAAAGATCTCTCCAAATAATTCTTAGGATTAGGACACAAAAAAAGGACAACAATTTCTCTATTAATGTTGTTAGAATTCACAACCTTAGGTAAGAATTTAAATGAAGTCCGCAAAACTGCCTTATCCTGATGAAAAATCAGAAAAGGAGATTGACAAGAGAGAGCAGATAATTCAGAAACTCTTCTAGCAGAAGAGATGGCCAAAAGGAACAACACTTTCCAGGAAAGTAGTTTAATGTCCAAAGAATGCATAGGCTCAAATGGAGGAGCCTGCAAAGCCTTCAAAACCAAATTAAGACTCCAAGGAGGAGAGATTGATTTAATGACAGGCTTGATATGAACCAAAGCCTGTACAAAACAATGAATATCAGGAAGTTTAGCAATTTTCCTGTGGAATAAAACAGATAGAGCAGAGATTTGTCCTTTCAAAGAACTTGCAGACAAACCTTTATCCAAACCATCCTGAAGAAACTGTAAAATTCTAGGAATTCTAAAAGAATGCCAGGAGAATTTATAAGAAGAACACCATGAAATATAAGTCTTCCAAACTCGATAATAAATCTTTCTAGAAACAGATTTATGAGCCTGCAACAAAGTATTAATCACTGAGTCAGAAAAACCTATATGACTAAGCACTAAGCGTACAATTTCCATACCTTCAAATTTATTGATTTGAGATCCTGATTGAAAAACAGACCTTGAGATAGAAGGTCTGGCCTTAATGGAAGTAGCCAAGGTTGGCAACTGGACATCCGAACAAGATCCGCATACCAAAACCTGTGAGGCCATGCTGGAGCCACACGCAGCACAAACGATTGCTCCATGATGATTTTGGAAATCACTCTTGGAAGAAGAACTAGAGGCGGGAAAATATAAGCAGGTTGATAACACCAAGGAAGTGTCAACGCATCCACTGCTTCCGCCTGAGGATCCCTGGACCTGGATAGGTACCTGGGAAGTTTCTTGTTTAGATGAGAAGCCATCAGATCTATTTCTGGAAGCCCCCACATCTGAACAATTTGAGAAAACACATCTGGGTGATGAGACCATTCTCCAGAATGAAAAGTCTGACGACTGAGATAATCCGCTTCCCAATTGTCTATACCTGGGATATGAACTGCAGAAATTACACAGGAGCTGGATTCCGCCCAAACAAGTATCCGAGATACTGCTTTAATAGCTTGAGGACTGTGAGTCCCACCCTGATGATTGACATATGCCACAGTTGTGATATTGTCTGTCTGAAAACAAATGAACGGTTCTCTCTTCAACAAAGGCCAAAACTGAATAGCCCTGAGAATTGCACAGAGTTCGAAAATATTGATTGGTAATCTCGCCTCTTGAGATTTCCAAACCCCTTGTGCTGTCAGAGATCCCCAAACAGTTTCCCAACCTGAAAGACTCGCATCTGTTGTGATCACAGTCCAGGTTGGACGATCGAAAGAGGCCCCTAAAATTATATGATGGTGATCTAACCACCAAGTCAGAGAAAGTCGAACATTGGGATTTAAGGATTTTTAATTATAATATTCTTGTATAATCCCTGCACCATTGGTTCAGCATACAAAGCTGGAGAGGTCTCATATGAAAACGAACAAAGGGGGTCTAAAAGAGGCTGCTTCCGGGTGGTAAATCGCCATAGAACAAGCCACTGAGCTGTTGTTCGCTCCTGGTAGAGCGCTTCTCTCTTTGTATGCAAATTATTATGACCCTGGGGAAGTCTCCCTATGGGTGATGGGGGAAACCAGGCGTGGACTCCTTGCCCAGTGTGCTTAGAGGAATGTGGCTGCACCTCACTGACGAGGCCCATAGGAGGCTGAAACGATCGTCTGGGGTTGTCATGTTCCTTGTTCAGAGGAGAATTGCCTGGTATTTCGGGGCTGGACTGACCTTACTTGGCAGGATCAGACTGATATACTTCAGGAAAGTTTTCTTCTGTGAAAAGCACACTGGTCTAAAAGAGGCTGCTTCCGGGTGGTAAATCGCCATAGAACAAGCCACTGAGCTGTTGTTCGTTCCTGGTAGAGCGCTTCTCTCTTTGTGAACAAAGGGGATCGCGTCCAATGCTGCAGTTATGAGACCTAAAACTTCCATGCACATAGCTACTGAAGGGAATGACAGATTGAAAGTTCGGACAGGCTGCAACCAATTTCAAACGTCTCTTGCCTGTTAGAGACAATGTCATGGACACTGAATCTATCTGGAAACCTAAAAAGAACTTTTTGGTAAATTGATCCTCCAACCATGTCTTTGAAGAAACAACACTAGTTGATTCACGTGAGATTCTGCAGAACGTAAAGACTGAGCGAGTACCAAGATATCGTCCAAATAAGGAAACACCGCAATACCCTGCTCTCTGATCACAGAGAGTAGGGCACCGAGAACCTTTGAAAAGATTCTTGGAGCTGTTGCTAGGCCAAAAGGAAGAGCAACAAATTGGTAATGCTTGTCTAGAAAAGAGAATCTCAGGAACTGATAGTGATCCGGATTAATCGGAATATGAAGATATGCATCCTGTAAGTCTATTGTGGACATATAATGCCCTTGCTGAACAAGAGGCAGAATAGTCCTTATAGTCACCATCTTGAAAGTTGGTACTCTTACATATCGATTCAAAATCTTTAGATCCAAAACTGGTCTGAATTTTCTTTCTTTGGGACAATGAATAGATGTGAATAAAACCCCAGGCCCTGTTCCAGAAACGGAACTGGCATGATTACCCCTGATAACTCCAGGTCTGAAACACACTTCAGGAAAGCCTGAGCCTTTACTGGGTTTGCTGGAATGCGTGAGAGAAAAAATCTTCTCACAGGTGGTCTTACTCTGAATCCTATTCTGTACCCCTGAGAGACAATACTCTGAATCCAATGATTTTGGACCGAATTGATCCAAACATCTTTGAAGAATTTTAATCTGCCCCCTACCAGCTGAGCTGGAATGAGGGTCGCATCTTCATGCAGACTTGGGGGCTGGCTTTGATCTCTTAAAAGGCTTGGATTTATTCCAATTTGAGGAAGGCTTCCAATTGGAAACAGATTCCTTTGGGGAAGGATTAGATTTCTGTTCCTTATTATGTCGAAAGGAACGAAAACGGTTAGAAGCTTTAGATTTACCTTTAGGTTTTTTATCCTGAGGCAAAAAAACTCCCTTCCCCCCAGTGACAGTTGAAATTATTGAATCCAACTGAGAACCAAATAATGTATTACCTTGGAAAGAAAAAGAAAGCATTCTGGATTTAGAAGTCATATTAGCATTCCAAGATTTGAGCCACAAAGCTCTTCTAGCTAAAATAGCTAAAGACATATATCTAACATCAATTTTGATGATGTAAAAAATGGCATCACAAATATAATTATTAGCATGTTGAATCAACTTAACAATGCTAGACAAATCATGTTCTGATACTTGTTGCGCTAAAGTTTACAACCAAAAAGTTGAAGCAGCTGCAACATCAGCCAAAGAAATCGCAGGCCTAAGAAGATGACCTGAATATAAATAAGCCTTCCTTAGATAAGATTCAAGTTTCCTATCTAAAGGATCTTTAAAAGAAGTACTATCCTCCGTGGGAATAGTAGTACGTTTAGCAAGAGTGGAGACAGCCCCATCAACTATGGGGATCTTTTCCCAAAACTTTAATCTAACTGCTGGCAAAGGATACAATTTTTTAAACCTTTAAGAAGGAATAAAAGAAGTACCAGGCCTATTCCATTCTTTAGAAATCATATCAGAAATAGCATCAGGAACTGGAAAAACCTCTGGAATAACCACAGGAGGTTTATAAACAGAATTTAAACGTTTACTAGTTTTAATATCAAGAGGACTAGTTTCCTCCATATCCAATGTAATCAACACTTCTTTTAATAAAGAACGAATATACTCCATTTTAAATAAATAAGAGGATTTGTCAGTGTCAATGAGGCAGGCTCTTCTGAATCAGATAGATCCTCATCAGAGAAGGATAAATCAGTATGTTGCCAGTCATTTGAAATTTCATCAACTCTATGAGAACTTTTAAAAGACCTTTTTACGTTTATTAGAAGGCGGGATGGCAGACAAAGCCTTCTGAATAGAATCAGAAATACATTTTTTAAAATTTACAGGTAGATCTTGTACATTAGATGTTGAGGGGACAGCAACAGGTAATTAACTACTACTGATGGATACATTTTCTGCATGTAAAAGTTTATCATGACAACTATTATAAACCACAGCTGGAGGTATAATCTCCACAAGTTTACAACAAATGCACTTAGCTTTGGTAGAACTGTTATCAGGCAGCTGGGATCCAACAGTGAATTATGAGACAGGATCAGATTGAGACATCTTGCAAATGTAAGAGAAAAATACAACATATAAAGCAAAATTATCAATTTCCTTATATGGCAGTTTCAGGAATGGGAAAAAATGCAAACAGCATAGCCATTTGACATAGAAAAAGGCAAGAGGCAAATAAAAATGGGGTCTTAAATAATGAAAATATTTGGCGCCAAGTATGACGCACAACAAACATAAAAATATTTTTTGGCGCCAAAAACGTCACACTCGCGTCATAGATGACGCAACCTTGTGAAGGACTCGGCGTCAACTAAGACGCCGGAAATGACTAATTTGCGTCAATGAATGTAACTTTGCGCCAAAAAATCTCGCGTCAAGAATGACACAATAAACTTTGGCATTTTGCTCCCTCGGGACCCAAATTCTGCCCGCGAATTTAAAAGACAGTCAATTTGAAAAAGAGACTAAACCCTAGGTAAGAAATACATTTTCATAAAAAAAGCATTTCCCAGATATGAAACTGACAGTCTGCAAAAAGGAAATATACTGAAAAAACCTGAATCATGGGAAATATAAGTACAATACATATATTTAGAACTTTATATAAATACATAAAGTGCCAAACCATAGCTGAGAGTGTCTTAAGTAATGAAAAAATACTTACCAAAAGACACCCATCCACATATAGCAGATAGCCAAACCAGTACTGAAACGGTTATCAGTAGAGGTAATGGAATATGAGAGTATATCATCGATCTGAAAAGGGAGGTAGGAGATGAATCTCTACGACCGATAACAGAGAACCTATGAAATAGATCCCCGTGAGGAAAACCATTGCATTCAATAGGTGATACTCCCTTCACATCCCTCTGACATTCACTGTACTCTGAGAGGAATCAGGCTTCAAAAAATGCTGAGAAGCGCATATCAACGTAGAAATCTTAGCACAAACTTACTTCACCACCTCCATAGGAGGCAAAGTTTGTAAAATTGAATTGTGGGTGTGGTGAGGGGTGTATTTATAGGCATTTTGAGGTTTGGGAAACTTTGCCCCTCCTGGTAGGATTATATATCCCATACGTCACTAGCTCATGGACTGTTGCCAATTACATGAAAGAAAAGACACCAATGCCTCAAGATCTTCTGGTAAATCTCTGGCAGCAACTTCGTCTTTAATCGCATCAGAGAGCCCATTAAAGAAGGCTGTAACAAGGGCTTCATTTTTCCAACCTACCTCTGCGGCAAGCATACGGAACTCAATGGCATACTGAGCAACAGATCTTGTACCTTGCTGAATGGACATGAGTCGTTTAGCAGCAGAGGAGGAGCGAGCCGGAGCATCAAATGTCCTTCAAAAGGAGGCCACAAATTCAGGGTAATTTGAAATCACAGGTTTATTAGTCTCCCACAAGGGATTAGCCCAGGCAAGAGCTGTGTCAGAGAATAACGAGATGAGAAATCCCACCTTAGCTCTGTCAGAGGGAAACGCCTGAGGTAACATCTCAAAGTAAATGCCCACCTGGTTCAAAAACCCTCTGCACTGATTAGGATCGCCTCCATAACGCTGAGGTAGAGGTGCAGAACCGGACATGCTCCTGGTAGGACTAGGTGCAGCAGCGGAAACAGGAGCAGCCATAACTTGCGGGACACTTTGGTCCAAATGTGCAGTGCGAGTCAGCAGGGTTTGCAGGGCTAGTGAAAATTGATCTAAGCGGTGATCCTGTTCATCCATCCTGGAAATTATGGCAGGTAAAGGTGGATTATTAGCACCATCAGGATTCATGGCCCTTGCGTAATGTCAGGGTGCCAGGAATCAGACTGAGACGAGAAGTGCAAAAATCATCACACCTTTATTAATAGCAAAAAATAATAAAAAGTCCACAAGTCAAATAACAAGCCAGGAATCAAAACTAGAGCTGGTAGTAAGACGAGCCGAGTCAGGAGCCAAAGCGAGTAGTCAGACGAGCCGGAATCAGGAACAAGGAGAACAGCAGAGTCAGGAACAAGCCAGGGATCAGGAACCAGGAGGGACGTCTGACAGCCAGGTAATACACAGGAGCTCTCACAAACAGGTCTGAGACAACGCAAGGGCAAAGCATACTGAACAGAGGCCCTTTAAATAATAACTGATGACATCACAATTCTGAGACTGCATCCTGTCTCACACGGATGATGTACACCACTCTGGCCATAAAAGGAAATGCAGGAAATGAGCAGCATCACACAGTATGCACCACTCAGCAAGAGAGGTGTGTAAAATGGCTGCCAGCAGCACATGGCAAACAAAACAGGGAAAAAACCCTGACACTCCCCTTGGTATAAAACATTATTGGGACTTAGGAGACGAAAATGTAATTTATATTGTTAATAATTGGCAACCCTTACTTGTAAATCTTCATATTCATGACATAAAGCACTCTATTAACCGGGTGTGTGAAACCACATTATCGGCCTCCTGGAGAGAATCACATCTCAAACTTTTGTATATGACTTATTACACTCCACATAAGGGACATAAGTGGTACAATTTAGACTTTAACAAATGCCCTAAATGTCAATTACTAGTAGCTGATTTAATGCATACGCTATGGGAATGCCCTAAGATAAAACAACGGTGGTTAAAAATAGAATATGGGATCAATACGGTCTTAAAGATATCTATCTCCTTTAATTTGTTCCAAGCATAGCATAGTCCTCACCTCCTATAATATAGACTTGTCTAATAACAAGCTTATTAACTCTTTCATTTTATGTATAAGAAGCCTCATCTTCCACAAATGGAAAGATAACGCAATACCTAAATTTACAGAAATAATGAGTTTTATAAAAAAACAATGTATTATTGAACAGAGAGACACAGATACCAACTTAGAACCACAAGTATGGTCTTTTTTTGGAAAATGGTCAATTTTTCTTAAATCACTATCTAAGGAAGAACAAGACCTTATCATATTTCCATTTAGAAACACAGACTTACTACTTCTTGGAATATGGCAGGATCTATAGACCGGGTTATTGAGGGAGACAACAATCCTTTTTTTTTTCTCACTTTGTTTGTTTTGAGGTATGGAAATATTAGAGAAAATTAGACAGAGTGCACAAACTATTAGTCTTAACTTAACACAGATATCAAGATGCCATGGATTATTTATGTTAATAATTATATATGTCTAGTTATAATATTCTGTGTTTTCTTCTCATTTTTGCTTTTTGTACCCTGCCGCTTTCTAAATAAAATAATAAAAATAAAAAATAACGTTTACTTCTATTATCAAACTTGCCTCTTAGTACTTTGTTAAAACGTAGTACCTTTCATGAAGGCATACAGAGATAGACTAAGGAGCGTTCACATGCCATGAAAAGAATATGTCAGTGAAGCTTGTAACATGTAAAAAATGATATGCATACAGTGTACAAGTAACGTACACACCCCTGAGCCTACCGAGATATGCTCTCATGGCATTATGTTGAAAAAAAAGGACACACAGAGAAAGAACTACATTTTGATAATATAAGTCCGCTCTATCGGAATAAAAAAAAATTGACTTCCATATCCCTTTAACTTATGCCCAGATGTAGGAAATGCAGTGGGATCCCAAATCATAACAAGATCAAAAGCACCTGGAAGCGGATCTTAATGACATCCAGTGGGCTAATCAAGCCTCGAGTGACCATTCCAGATAGGGATCCAGCAGCAGCAACCTCCGTGTTAGAGAGCACCCGACCCTCCGAACCGGGGTCATATCCTACCATCCTCCGGAGGGACCTGCTGGAAGAAGAAATAAGACAATGGTCATGAGGTGCTGGAAGATATTTTTCTACAACAAAGTGATATAATCTCTACAGTTCCGCTATGTTGAGGGTTGGGGGTTGATTCCTGCTAGAGATGCCAGTGCCACCTTGGCCATGCTTTCCTGGATACTTATGAGTTACACATGCTGCACAGTAAGTGGGGGGAACATGTATTGTGCCTCTGTACATTGTCAAGGTATTTGAAATATTATTAAATAATATATAGAAATATATTTAACTTTATCTAATAAATCTGTGGATGTGAACATGGTCTGTAGGACAAAGGATTAGATCTCCCCCACTCCAATTGCACAGGAGACATTCTTGGCTGAAAGGAGAACAAAGGATTATCTCTGGCAGATCTCACACACTCAATATGTTAAATTATGCAATTGTATAATTTAGCAAGGAACTAAAATATAACAGTTTCAGGATACAGGCAAATATATGGAGACGAAATGTCTGAATTACCCTTTTGGAACTGATCAAAATCATGGAGAGACAGCTTTTATGCACATGGTGTTAATTTTTAAATACACATCTGCACTGCTGGCTAAACAGGAAATATGCTGTTTTAAAGACTCTTACAACTCCTCATGGATTGACCCCATGTGGAGCAATAAAGGCCTTGGAAAACACAGACAAATGCTAAGGTGTGACTCTGGAAGTTCACGTAAGCAGACAGCAAATAAACATTTTTTTTTCTCTCTCTGTTTAAATACATGCCCCAGAATGTATTAAATATAGAAATTTGGGAAATTGTCTAAATTCTATATTATTATTACATGGGTATTTGCTAAGCTTGGGAGGTAACTGTTTTAGTCAGTCAAAAATGTGTAATAACCTCTGTTTTTGCTTATATTTTTCAGACAGATAAATTCAGATATACATAGAAATGATATATATGTTTTGAAAACACAAAAGATCTTACTTAGCCTCTGTGTTTTTAAGAATATAAATAAATACTTATGGACCATACACATACTAATGATTGGATCATCTCTAATAATTATTTCTATTTTTATTGCAGACAACCATTGGTCATGAGCATCAATCTTAGAAAGAGACGGAATGCTGCATGAAATGAATTAAGTCATATCATATAAACATACAAATAAATGTTTATAAAGTTTCACATACATCTTTTAAAATATAGTGAGATGAAAATATGGAAGTTACTTTGATGTGATATGACTATGAGATATATATTTGATGTGATATAACTATGAAATATAAGTTATTTTAATATAATGTTAGATATGTGATGTTTCATATCAAAATGATCAGAAAATTCATTAAGATATAACTTATCCAAAACAAATATTATGAATAGTTGTCGCAGTAAATTATGATAAAAATTAATAACCATTTCATAGAAATACTGACTTAAGCTGTTTCAAATGTTGCTGTGTCTGTTTGTGCTGCCACCTGGTGTTATGTTGCGAGAACTACAGCCAGAAGGTTCTTTCTGGCTGTTAAAAATGAAATTTCCAAGGGCCAATCCGATTTAGACTTCCCAGATAACCAATGGGAAGGTCAGCTCCCGTAGTGCCACCCACATGATGTCATCAATGATTATATAATGGGAGTGTTGAATGCACAAGAGAGAGTTGTCTGTAACTTGTTGAAAATTAGTGATCTGATTTTGGCTGCGATATACCTGAAAAAAAAAAAGTTCACTTCAGCAAGGAGCTTAAAACTTATCCTTGATTTGTGCAAAAACCTTCTTTCAAATGAGATGACCTAAAGACCGCTACGAATTGGTTCAAAATTGGTGAAGTATATTGTATTTTAAATTGGTAGTTATAAGCCTAGGTATTGTTCAAATCTGTGTCTGAATTGGCTAAGTAACTCATCTATATAAGTTCTGATATTGTCGGTTAATTTTGTATTAGGATAAATTGCAGTTAAATAGCAGAATATATATTTTATCCTATTGTTTTATAAACACTGTTTAGAATTGTATTGCTTGGATGTTAAAGGTTTTTAGTCCCATTGTGTTAAATAAATAAGGCTGAATTGTGAAGGTATATTGTTCTGGGTTTTGTAAGAAGAATAGCATATCTTAAGAGTTGGTTCTAACGCATATAAACTTTTATTTAGTTTCCTTTTATTGCAAATATAGTTCAATATGTTTATGGATATTAACTAAATAAAAGAATTCAGATATTTATATTAATTGTATGGTCTAGTAGGTGCATGGTTGATAAGGGTTTCTATTTCTTTGTATTGTGTTTATAACCCTGCCATAAACTTATATATATTATTTGGATAGCACTACTAAGATTTTCATAAATATACTGACATAATAATTGGAGGCATTGCATGAGATTTAATAATATCCATCATAATTGATATAATATATTTGTAAGTAAATAGAAATTATTATAAAAGAGAAAAAAAAAAAAAAAATTCATATTTCGATATTAATATTTTGAAGATATAATTTTTTTTTGAAAGGTTGAAATATTGATTTTCATATTTCGAGATTGACATTAATATCTTGAAATATTATTAAAGATTAATTTTGAAAAATTAATAAAAATATTAATTTTTCATATTTCAAAATTAATCAAAAATATTAATTTTTCATATTTTCAAAGTTAATCAAAAAATATTAATTTTTCATATTTCGGAATATTAATTTTTCATATTTCAAAATTAATAATATTTTTTTTTTTTTTTGAAATATAAAATTTTTCTCTCTTTTTATTGGCAAAAATTGTATTAGCATTTTAGTTAAATAAATACTAAACCAATACAATAATGTCTGTAGCCAGAAGTGACTCATTTAATTCTATACATAGCAATGAAATTGGTCCCATAACCATACCTATTACTAAAGGTCAGGTCCTTAAGAAAGATATCTTAAGTTACCTTAAAGGGAAGTTTAATATTGCGGGTGAATTAAATGATTTTATGGATATGCTTGAAACTAGGGCTAAAAATATTACCGTTAATAATAATATGTGGAATGAAGAGAATGAATTCTTCCAGGAATTATTAATGATTAATCAATGCGAAGCTCCCAAAAAGCGAGATGAACTAATACTAAAATCCTGGCCCCTTTTAATATGCATAATTGACGAAATGTCGTTTTGTGTCACAGACAAACGATTGCAAATACAGGAGCTAGAAAATAGTATTCGTTCCTTGCGCAGACGCGAAGAGGGTTTAAAAATAGCCAAAAATAAAATGGATGAATTTGCCCAAAACCTAGCCACCTTAGATAAGCACAATATGGACTTAATCGCGCAGATACAAGATTTAAATAAACAGCTTGCGCAAAGCCAGAGAGAATTAAGCGATTTAAAAAGGTCATATCGCCATAATGAAAACCCCTATATTAGCAATGAGAATAATACAGATAATGCTAACTCCTTTAGCGAACGCGTCAGGGACGAGGTACGAAAATATATAGAACAACATAGACAAATGACCCCTAACGGGTCAGAAGTAGATTTCCCAAATAGACAATCCCCTCAGGATGTAAATCCAGAGGACAGCTGTAGCGCAGCTGATGCGGGGGAGGGAAACTCTAACAGAGAATCCCAAAATAAGTCTGATAAAGTCTATGATTCCCATAAAATAATCACCTTCGTACAACGCGCAGTACCTATATTCTCCAATAAGGGAACAACATCTGTAATTGATCATTTACAGGCTTTTGAAAATGCGTTAGCTATAATGAATGTTACAAGTGAGAAATTGAAAATTGAATTTCTGCCTTGGGTATTTGACAGTAAGCATCACAAATTCTTTGCTTCACTAAAGGATATGAATATTCATTCCTGGAATGGGGTAAAACAACAATGCAGAAAAGAATTCGGGCAATATCGCACTAAAACTGCCGCGAAAATAGCGGTATATGGTTTAAAGTGTCGTGCGAATCAGAGTCCAGTCGAATTCCTTTCTGTATTGAAAAATGCGTACAGTATGGCTGAAGATAATCCCAGATTTGATGGCTCAGAATTTGTAAATTTATTTTTTGAAGCATTGCCTACACCCATCAAAATCAACTTAGCTAGAGATTTTGATGAGGACTGCTCATTGGAATGGCTGATCAAAGAGAGTACGAAGTTATACTCTATTCAGCAGTCCAGTGAGCAGGGGGTTAAAAAGGAGTCAAAACCCAAAATTGTGGCAGAAACTAGGGTGTCACCTAGCCCCCTCAATTTGGAGTCTAACAAGAGGACTTATGCAGAGGTGGCCAGTCAAAACAGGCCATCTCCACAGAGGTTTAATTCTGCCCCTCCCCCTACACAGGTTGAGGCGCAGGGAGACTATAACCAAAGTGGGGGACATAATCAGGTGAATAATTACTCACAAAGAGAATACTCACCAAATAATTGGTATCCGCGCAAGGGTAGATACAATAGACGGCGAAGATATTCTCAGGGTAACCAGACACCCCAGGTATATAATGCTTCCCAAAATATTAATACTGAACAAGCTGAACCCCAGGGGCAACCACGCCAGAATAGAAATAGTGGCCCTGATTCTGAGGGAACCCAATGGTCCAGGAATCAGTACAATGGGGCACCAAGAGATAGGCCCAGGGGTAGAGGTAACTTGTACAATCAGGTAGATATGCTGTTTACCCAATTAAATCGGTTGAGCGAACAAATCGCTAATATGAGTCAAAAATCTACGGCTCAGCAACCGAACAATACTTTTTTAGGGGTACAGCCAGTGGTCAGCAGTGGACCACAGGCACAGTCATAAATACTGCAGTATCACCTGAAGGGGAGGGTAGAGATATACAAACTGTAATAATAAATATCAATGATACTAATCATGTTATCTCCCCACAGACCGGAAACGGACGATTTGGCCGTGATGACAAGCAACCTCATCCGGGAAAAGTTAACAAATCTCTTCCCTTGCAGCTCTCTCCTAACCTTATCTCCACAGATGCAGTACAAAAGAATCCAACCAACCCTGTCATAGAGGAAACAGGTAGGTATGAAGGTTCCTCTGCATCGAATGACACAGCGAATTCAGGTAAAACGTGGCGAAGCCCACAGATGTACAAGAATGCAAATTTTATGTGTGAAATGTTAGAAACTGCAGGAAGATATTATGTACTAGTTGAGCTGCAAGATTCAGTCTCCAACCCTATCAGAGGATTAATTGACACTGGGTCACAGGCAACTATCTTATCCCACAGGTACTACACACAGCTAAATGAGCTAACACCCCACAAACCTAAAATAAAAGAATTTGACGGTTCTCTAATAGGTGTTGGGGGTGACTCCCTAAAAGTCTACGGTACTGCCTGGTTAAAATTTAAATTGGGGAACAGGGTCATAAGACACCCTGTCATTATAGTGGATCTGCCAACTGATCGTTTAATTATTGGTAGTGATCTCCTGAAACGATTAAGCACCATAATTGATTGCATAAATAATGTAATTTGGTCGCAAGTTAAACGGCCTATCAATTATGAAAAATCTGGTACATCTCGCGCCCGACATAGCTGTCACGTGGTGGAAGAGAAACCAGATGCTGTGGAGATTCATTTCAGGAATAACCCTACACCTGAAATCACTATTCTACAAATAGATGATCAGACTCCTTTTAGTGGCTCTGATGGTAATACTTTTAAAATATCGCCTGGAAAGATAGCGAATATTTCCCTAGATGGCGATGTATTAACCATAGCACTCCACAAGGGGGATCATAAAATCCCTAAGGGGGGAGGCCACACTCAATACCTCACAGGGATTGAGAGAGTTAAAGAGGATCTATTTATCCCTATACAAGTGCATGACCTTGGTAAAACCAAGTATGCTAAAATAAATTTAAAACAGGAAGCTAGCTATATAAGCGAAGGTTTATTAGCGCAAATAGCTGAACCTAAAGTGATTAAATATCTTTCTCCCCAAGACCACTGTGTCAACGGCCTGGATGACAGGTCTGAAAGCTATAACATCACAGCTAAGTGCTTATTATCTATCTCTATTGGTAATAAGTCAGTGAAGCACCTGTTTTTAGCTTTATATACTCCCCATAATCAAATATACATTGGCAATGATATCTTACATAGATATGCCATACAAATAGATTTGATTAATTCTTGCCTCTGGAGCAGGTTAAAGGGGGACCCTGAAGTATTTCAGGATGAAAATGCAGCCCTGAAATCAAACCAGCAATTGCCATATGCTGTGAATATGCAGGTATCTAGCGATGTTATAATTCCTGCTGGGGCTGATAAATTTCTTTTACCCTTACAGGTAAAGAGAGGTCAGAAATTAAAAACTTCTGAAACACTGATTTGCCTCTCCCATAGAATACAAAATCTGGGTGTCTCAGTAACCTACACTCCTATGGTGAATATTGGAACTGTTCCAATACATATTATTGTGCATAACATGACCCCACAGGATATAACATTATCCAAGGGAACTACCTTAGGATATGCACTGGAATCAAGTTATTACACTTTTGGATTCCAGAATAATGTAATTGGGCTAATACCTGAAGGATACCTAACTGAAGAACAATTAATAGAACAATCCTTTGCATCTATGCCAGAGGGTCTATTTAATATTCAGTCTATTTATCCCTTCAGCTCAGAGGAAGGCATCTGTAAAATTGAAGAAGCCTCTCTAGTGTTTGATCAGCCAATCAAACAGCAAGATTACCCCAATACCCAGAGTCATGGGAGCAATGTAAATTATAATCAAGGGGATCTCACCTCTAGACTGGAAGAAGCCTATGAAATAGGACAGCCTGAAATCTTTCCAGGATTTCAGCAAATAGTCGAAGAGCAAATATCCTTAGCTAATGGCTGTTCCAGCGATGATGAACGCCAACAGCTGCGAGAACTCCTGATGGAGTACAAGGATATTTTCGCTAAGGATTCTTATGACTGTGGTACTACAGACTTGCACATTGCAAGGATACAAACAGATCCTAATGCGCCACCTGTATTTGTCAAACAATACAGACTTCCCTTAGCCTCATATGATTCTCTTGCAGAGATCATAAGGAATTTGGAAGAAAGAGGTATTATCAGACAGGTGCACAGCTCTTATAATAATCCTATTCTAGGTGTCCTTAAGCCCAATGGACAATGGCGTTTGTGTGCTGATTTAAGACAGCTAAACAAACGAGTATACATGTCTGGCTGGCCTGTACCATACATTGACCAGTGCCTAGCACAAATGCAGGGATCCAAAATATTCACTGCCATTGATTGTGCACAGGGATATTGGACCATAAAGGTACATGAAGAGGACCAATATAAGCTAGCATTCTCCTTCCAAAAGGTTCAGTATGCATTCCAGAGACTTCCATTTGGATACATAAATTCTGGACATGAATTTGCTGTATTCATGCATAAGGCTATGCCTGACGCACTGGAAAGGGGGACCTTATCTTATGTTGATGATGTTTTAATCAAAAGCACAGACTTTGAAAAACACATCGCAGAGCTTAAACACGTCCTCAGCCAACTTAAAAGGGCAGGAGTCAAATTATCCCTGCAAAAAGCTCAATGGTGCCGCACTCGTGTAAACTTCTTGGGACATGAAGTTACCTCTGAAGGATTAAATCCCCAAAAGAAAAAGGTGGAAGCTATAGTAAATTCTAAAAACCCAACTAACTTAAAGGAATTGAGATCATTCCTGGGTACGACGAATTATTCTCGCAAATTCATTGATAATTATGCGGAATTAGCTAAACCACTACTACTTCTTCTAAAGAAAGATGTGAAATGGCACTGGAGTGAGTCTCAAGAGACAGCCATCAGAGAGCTGAAGAGAAAACTCACTCAAGCACCTTGCTTAGCGTACCCTGAAGGTGGCAAACCTTTCTTCTTAGAGACAGGTTACACAGATATAAGCATGAGTGCTGTGTTATACCAAAAGCATGATAATTTGAACAAAGCCATTGCTTATGCGAGCAAAAATCTATCCCCAGTAGAAATAAAATTTAGCGATTGCGAAAAAGCCCTCTTATCTACTGTATGGGCTCTACAAAATTTCCGCAGCTATATACAGGGCGAGAAAATTATTGTGGAAACGGCCCACCAGCCTTTGCTATATTTGCAAAGTGAGAGAATAAGAGATGGGAATTTGTCTAATAGCCGCATAACAGCGTGGACTCTTTCCTTACAAGGCTGGCCCTTAGAAATTCGCTACAAGCAGAATAAAAAGAATCCAGTCGCACAAGGGCTTGCTGAGCTCCACGACTGTACTGCTAGAGATCCTGGGGAAGAATTATCAGAAGATGATTTTCTGGAAGAACAATTGCTTTCCCCATATAAAATGTACAATGAGGACCATTGCCAAACATTACCTTGGGTATATGTTGATGGTTGTTCTTACCATGCCACTATTGATAATGAGCGCAGATTAGTCGCTGGCATTGGTATAACTGGGGCAAACGGATTCTCAAATATATCTGTAGGTTTCAACATTGGACCAAGATCCAGTCAAGTTGCAGAACTAACTGCTGTTTTCAAAACCATTGAAATGGCTATTGAACATGGTATTCATGAATTTGTGATCATAACTGACTCAAATTATGTGCGTGACAGTTTTGTTGAATACCTGCCAACTTGGAAAAGAAATGGCATGCAGAAAAGCAATAACAAACCAGTCAAGCATGGCAAATTGTTCTGCGAGATTGATAATCTGGTAGTATCCAATGATTTAACCATACACTGGAAAAAGACCAAGGGTCATTCCAGAATTCTAGGTCCGGATAAGGAAGGCAATGACCTTGCGGATTCATTAGCCAAACAAGGAGCCATAACTGGAGAACTCCTTAATATTGACCACTTAATGGGTGCAATTCAGGTAGAAGCCATTACCAGAAACCAGGCAAAACAACAGAGTGAGCCTAATTTGGTACAATGGAGTCAGGATTCTCCTAGTGAGGACCTGATCACTAGTCAAAAAAAAGACCCCATTGTAGGCATCTTCTATAAACACATAGAAGATCCTGAAAGCAACCCCATCTCAAAAGATGATTGCATTGGCAAAGAAGATCTTAGAATCTTAATGAAATCTAGATCACAATTCAAGTTACAGGATGGTTTGTTAATTAGAACCTCCAAAACTGGCATCCAGCAGTGGGTAGTACCCACCAAGTTCAGAGGTCTAATGCTTCAACATGCCCATGATGCTCCCACATCTGGTCATCGGGGTGCCAAACTCACGTATGAAATATTGCGTGATTATGCTTTTTGGCCACACATGTTGAAAGATGTTCAAACCTACTGTCAAGGGTGTTTAATCTGTCCACAGTTCCAACCCACTGCACCAACGCATAGAGCGCCATTGCAGAAAAGGGGGATGGTAATGCCATGGTCAGATATACAAATTGATTTTATTGGCCCAGTAACAAGATCATCAAGAGGTAACAAATACATGTTAACCGTGACATGCCTGTTCACTAAATGGGTAGAGTGCATTAGTGCACCTAACAATAGTGCTGAAACATGTGCAGCATTGCTCATCAACCATGTATTTTCCAGATTTGGTCTGCCCCAAAGAATCGAGTCAGATCGGGGGACCCACTTCACTAGCGAAGTGATGACAAAAATGTGGAAAATACTAGGGGTTAAAAGAAAGCTCCATATTGCTTATAGAGCTGCCTCAAGTGGTGGTGTAGAGCGTTACAACCAGTCCATTGTTAAAATCCTCAAAAAGTTTGTGAGTGAAACAGGTAAAGACTGGGATGTAAAACTACCTCTAGTCTTAATGGCATTAAGAGCAACTCCAAGTAGTGCTACCAAGATGTCACCTTTTGAACTGATGACTGGTAGAAGAATGGTTCTACCTCAGCATCTGCTGTACCGTACATCAGACCAAAACTTGATAAACGCTGCCAATACACATCAATATGTGGAGAACTTAAGAAAGCACCTGCAATATGCCTTTGCATTTGCTCAAAGGAATTTAGAAAGAGCCGCAACTGCCACTAAAACCTATTATGATCTCAAAACATCCAAAAAGGAATATGAAATAAATGATAAAGTTTATCTTTATAACTTTGGAAGAGGTCAGGTTAGGGAGAAGAAATTTCTTCCCTCATGGAAAGGTCCTTTTGTCATTACTGACAAAATATCTCCAGTGGCCTATAAAATACGGATCCCCAAAAATGAAGGTTTCATAGATAAATGGGTACATATCAATCAATTGCGGGCATGTCATCCCAGATCCCAACTACAAGTCATAGAGGGAGAATGAAGTGTCATATCCCCAAATGCACTAAAGACATACTGTAATTTAAAGATGCCTAACTGATAAACATGAAAGCTCAAAATAACAAACTTTCTTCATAAGAGACTGTCTATGAGGTATACGGTTGATCCTCATCAAATACCACTGACTTTAAGCCAATTCAAATACATGTGTCCTACATCTATTTGAAGTTGAAAGGGGGATTTATGTCAAGGTATTTGAAATATTATTAAATAATATATAGAAATATATTTAACTTTATCTAATAAATCTGTGGATGTGAACATGGTCTGTAGGACAAAGGATTAGATCTCCCCCACTCCAATTGCACAGGAGACATTCTTGGCTGAAAGGAGAACAAAGGATTATCTCTGGCAGATCTCACACACTCAATATGTTAAATTATGCAATTGTATAATTTAGCAAGGAACTAAAATATAACAGTTTCAGGATACAGGCAAATATATGGAGACGAAATGTCTGAATTACCCTTTTGGAACTGATCAAAATCATGGAGAGACAGCTTTTATGCACATGGTGTTAATTTTTAAATACACATCTGCACTGCTGGCTAAACAGGAAATATGCTGTTTTAAAGACTCTTACAACTCCTCATGGATTGACCCCATGTGGAGCAATAAAGGCCTTGGAAAACACAGACAAATGCTAAGGTGTGACTCTGGAAGTTCACGTAAGCAGACAGCAAATAAACATTTTTTTTTCTCTCTCTGTTTAAATACATGCCCCAGAATGTATTAAATATAGAAATTTGGGAAATTGTCTAAATTCTATATTATTATTACATGGGTATTTGCTAAGCTTGGGAGGTAACTGTTTTAGTCAGTCAAAAATGTGTAATAACCTCTGTTTTTGCTTATATTTTTCAGACAGATAAATTCAGATATACATAGAAATGATATATATGTTTTGAAAACACAAAAGATCTTACTTAGCCTCTGTGTTTTTAAGAATATAAATAAATACTTATGGACCATACACATACTAATGATTGGATCATCTCTAATAATTATTTCTATTTTTATTGCAGACAACCATTGGTCATGAGCATCAATCTTAGAAAGAGACGGAATGCTGCATGAAATGAATTAAGTCATATCATATAAACATACAAATAAATGTTTATAAAGTTTCACATACATCTTTTAAAATATAGTGAGATGAAAATATGGAAGTTACTTTGATGTGATATGACTATGAGATATATATTTGATGTGATATAACTATGAAATATAAGTTATTTTAATATAATGTTAGATATGTGATGTTTCATATCAAAATGATCAGAAAATTCATTAAGATATAACTTATCCAAAACAAATATTATGAATAGTTGTCGCAGTAAATTATGATAAAAATTAATAACCATTTCATAGAAATACTGACTTAAGCTGTTTCAAATGTTGCTGTGTCTGTTTGTGCTGCCACCTGGTGTTATGTTGCGAGAACTACAGCCAGAAGGTTCTTTCTGGCTGTTAAAAATGAAATTTCCAAGGGCCAATCCGATTTAGACTTCCCAGATAACCAATGGGAAGGTCAGCTCCCGTAGTGCCACCCACATGATGTCATCAATGATTATATAATGGGAGTGTTGAATGCACAAGAGAGAGTTGTCTGTAACTTGTTGAAAATTAGTGATCTGATTTTGGCTGCGATATACCTGAAAAAAAAAAAGTTCACTTCAGCAAGGAGCTTAAAACTTATCCTTGATTTGTGCAAAAACCTTCTTTCAAATGAGATGACCTAAAGACCGCTACGAATTGGTTCAAAATTGGTGAAGTATATTGTATTTTAAATTGGTAGTTATAAGCCTAGGTATTGTTCAAATCTGTGTCTGAATTGGCTAAGTAACTCATCTATATAAGTTCTGATATTGTCGGTTAATTTTGTATTAGGATAAATTGCAGTTAAATAGCAGAATATATATTTTATCCTATTGTTTTATAAACACTGTTTAGAATTGTATTGCTTGGATGTTAAAGGTTTTTAGTCCCATTGTGTTAAATAAATAAGGCTGAATTGTGAAGGTATATTGTTCTGGGTTTTGTAAGAAGAATAGCATATCTTAAGAGTTGGTTCTAACGCATATAAACTTTTATTTAGTTTCCTTTTATTGCAAATATAGTTCAATATGTTTATGGATATTAACTAAATAAAAGAATTCAGATATTTATATTAATTGTATGGTCTAGTAGGTGCATGGTTGATAAGGGTTTCTATTTCTTTGTATTGTGTTTATAACCCTGCCATAAACTTATATATATTATTTGGATAGCACTACTAAGATTTTCATAAATATACTGACAACATCACATGACTAGTGCTGATGAACAGCAAAGTTCATGTTGCTCCCTGCACACCCTACACTATGTGCAACTCATAGCCGTGGTGGCAACCTTAATTCCTGCACATGTCAATGTTACCCCTAGAAGATATTTTACTCTAAAGTACTATGTTAATTATGTATTAATATTATTGCTGTTATCATTATTATTCATATACACTTATTTATTTGACAAAAAAATGGTCAGATCTAACATCAAAACCACAGTGAGGAGCGCAAAAGAATAGAAATACAAGATAATAAAAACTCAAAACATAGACACTGTTATTAGTGTCTAAAAAATCGTTTAGACACTAAACGGCCGATTGAGCCGAGAAACGCATTGCTGTTACCTTATATGTTTTTATAATTTTAATAAAAACTTGTTTTTATATGGACACGTTGCCACTCCTCTATATATCCTGATGTCTGGATCTTTGGCTATCTGGTTATTCTGATAGTGGGACCTGCAATTCATCTATATGCCAGAGCACTTGCACTAAGGGCTAGCACTGGAGATCGGGGTGTGTCTGACAGTTTGTTTGGTTTTCTTCCCTGGATATCAGCCCAGCCGTGGCGTTGATGAGTCTACCGAGCGACTCTTAGGTCTCGGTTTGCCGTATATAGCACTGAGTGTGCTCCTCCAAATTGTGAGTTGCCATCTGTATACCTATGTACATCTGGTGTTAGACGTTACCATACCATAAAGCGTCTCTCCTTTGTCTTCTAGGACTATCTACACTTATTTATTGAATATTATTAAAAGAATTGTGCAAGCAATACAAATGGTTTAGACAATGTGCAGGCAATAAAACTGTTTTATAAAGCTCTGGTGCAGAGGTAATAATACAAACCTTCCCTTGAAGCCGGTTACGAATACAGAAGTGTGTACTCATCTGAGATACCAAATTTGAAAATAGAGAAAACTAGGTTATACAATGGGCAAAATTTATCAAGCCCCGAAAAAAATGCGCCTAAAAAGTTGCGATTATTTCCGCAATAGTTCACAATGTGTGAAGTCAAAAATGTCGCCAGTATTTATCAAAATTCTAGAGACATTTTTGGGGCAAAACCTTTTTGCAATGTCAAGCGAATGGCTGATCCTAGTTTTCTTGCGAAAATTTCATTTTCACTTTATTTATCAATCTTAATTTTAGACACCGGTAAATGGTTTATTGTTTTAATCAAGTGATCGTTTGTAGGAATGTTATTTCTTATATATTAAAGTTATTTTTATTTTGCCCCTTCTTTGTCTCTTTTTCATTGAGGAAGGTTGCCCTTTTTTGGAGCTTATATTCGTTCTTTTTAAAACACTTATTTCAATTGCACTTAAATTATTTTACTTTTTTATAAATTTGTGTATACTGTACCTTTTTGTTATTTAATTATTATTATTATTCAGGTTCTGCGCCTTGTTGTGAGCAATTTCTAACCCTAGATACAGCAAGAAAAATACATATTTCTATTTTCCCTCCAGACAAACAACAATATCGCTCTTTATTTTTCACTCCTCGCAAAACCTACAAATTGGCGAGATTAAAAACTGTGAATATTGCATGCACCACTTTTCATAAATATATGAGAACTTCGTATATATATATATGGGCATTTTAAAATGCCAATAGAGATTAATACAAGATTTAGGCATTTCCAGACAACTTATTCGCATATATTTAAGACTTGCGAATGGTCATAAGTCAATTTGTACGCACATATGAAAAGTTGCGACTTTATTGGCGCATAACCTTTCATAAATATGGTGATATAATTAGTGAAAAAAATTTACGACAAATGTGAGAATTTTCTTATTCTCACTTTGATAAATCTTGCCCAATATACTATTATCAAATACATATTTGCGAGTGGTATAACATTAGGTGCCCAGTTAGAAAGAAAGAAATCAAAAGACAATCCCACAAAGGGCAAGATGGATAGAGGAACCTGCCCATAAGTTTACATCTGATGTATACCCCTTTTACCCATGATGATCTGCAGGACCCTTGGTCATGATAATAGGGTTACAGAAGAGAGAAATAAAAGTATCTGAGGTACAGATTGTATCCTTGAACAGGTGCATCTGAAACTCTATAGAAAAGCTCTGTAAACGGCAATGTGACCAAGTAAAGAGAGGTAATGAGCAGAGCAAACAGCTGGAAGAGTAATTGCAGACATATAGGAGGGCTTTGTATATATGGTTCAAGATTTTTTTCTTCAGGTTAAAAGGACATTAAATGGTATGCTGCACTTCTTTATACCTGGGGTATTCAGGTACATATCGGTACAGTCATACAATGCTTTATACTGGGGGTATTCGGGTACATATCGGTAAAGTCATGCAATGCTTTATACTGGGGGTATTCGGGTACATATCGGTAAAGTCACGTAATGCTTTATACTGGGGGAATTCAGGTACAGTCATGCAATACTTTATACTGGGGGTATTAAGGTACATATCGGTACAGTCATACAATGCTTTATACTGGGGGTATTCAGGTACATATCTGTCAGGGTTTTTTCCCTGTTTTGTTTGCCATGTGCTGCTGGCAGCCATTTTACTCACCTCTCTTCCTGACTATAGTGCATTGTGGGGGATGCTTCTCATTTCCTGCACTTCCTTTTATGGCCAGACTGGTGTGAATCATCCATGTGAGACAGGATGCAGTCTCAGAATTGTGATGTCATCACTTATTATTTAAAGGGCCTCTGTTCAGTATGCTTTGCCTTTGCGTTGTCTCAGACCTGTTTGTGAAAGTTCCTGTGTATTACCTAGCTGCCTGACGTCCTTCCTGGTTCCTGATCCCTGGCTTGTTCCTGACTCTACTGTTTTCCTTGTTCCTGATTCCGGTTCGTCTGACTATTCGCTTTGGCTCCTGACTTGGCTCGTTTGACTACCTGCTCTGGTTTTGACTACTGGCTTGTTATTTGACTTGTGGACTTTTTATTATTTTTTGCTATTAATAAAGGTGTGAGTATTTTTGCACTTCTCGTCTCAGTCTGATTCCTGGCACCCTGACATTACGCAAAGGCCATGAATCCTGATGGTGCTAATAATCCACCTTTACCTGCCATCATTTCCAGGATGGATGTACAGGATCACCGCTTGGATCAATTTGCACTAGCCCTGCAAACCCTGCTGACTCGCACTGCACATATGGACCAAAGTGTCCCACAAGTTATGGCTGCTCCTGTTTCCGCTGCTGCACCTATGCCTACCAGGAGCATGTCCGGTTCTGCACCTCTACCTCAGTGATATGGAGGCGATCCTATTCAGTGCAGAGGGTTTTTGAACCAGGTGGGCATTTACTTTGAGATGTTACCTCAGACGTTTCCCTCTGACAGAGCTAAGGTGGGATTTCTCATCTCGTTACTCTCTGACACAGCTCTTGCCTGGGCTAATCCCTTGTGGGAGACTAATAAACCTGTGATTTCAAATTACCCTGAATTTGTGGCCTCCTTTCGAAGGGTATTTGATGTTCTGGCTCGCTCCTCCTCTGCTGCTAAATGACTCATGTCCATTCAGCAAGGTACAAGATCTGTTGTTCAGTATGCTATTGAGTTCCGTACGCTTGCCGCAGAGGTAGGTTGGAACAATGAAGCCCTTGTTGCTGCCTTCTTTCATGGGCTCTCTGATGCGATTAAAGACGAAGTTGCTGCCAGAGATTTACCAGAGGATCTCAAGGCATTGGTGTCTTTTTTGATCCTAATTGACATCAGACACAGAGAGGCCCTCTTTCAAGGAGCGCTTGCGGAAGCCTCCTGTTCCGTTGTCTCCTATGTGTTCGTTCCCACCCATGCCTCTCTTTCCTCCCATGCCTCCTGGTCCCGAGTCACCAGGTACTGCTGAGCCGATGCAGTTGGGATTCACGCGTCTCTCCGCGGCGGAAAGGGCCTTTAGGAGGAGGGAGGGGCTCTGCCTCTATTGTGGGTTACAGGGCCACCTTTTGAAGTCTTCTCCTACACGGCCGGGAAACGCTCACACCTAAGGTCCTGTCGGAGGTAGACCTTGGGTGGTACGTATTGTCCCCGGAACCGCTTAAGGAGAAACCTTTGGTCACGGTTGTCCTTTCCTGGGTGGACTCCTCCATAGTCACTCAGGCTCTTGTTGACTCCGGTGCTGCGGGCTATTTCATTGACAGTGCTTTTGTATCAAAGCACTCCATTCCTGTTTTGCCTCGGTTTGTTCCGCTTGCTATTGAGGCCATTGATGGCAGGCCCCTTCAGCCCGCACTCGTTACTCATGAAACTGCTCCGTTGTCCATGGCTGTTGGGACTCACCATTTTGAAACCCTCCAGTTCCAGGTGATAAACTCTCCGCATTTTCCGGTTGTTCTGGGTTATCCCTGGCTCCAAAAGCACAATCCCAGTCTCGACTGGCGCAGGTCCGAAATTTTGTCGTGGTCCCCGCAATGTCTTGTGCACTTCTTCAGTATCTCATTTGCCAGAGAGTACCGAGAGTTCCTAGATGTTTTTGACAAGGTGCGTGCCGGTACGTTGCCTCCTCACCGGTCTTACGATTGTGCCATAGACCTGCAACCCGGAGCCATTCCTCCTCGGGGCCGGGTGTACCCTCTGTCTGTTGCAGAGAATTGTGCTATGGAGGAGTATGTTGCCAATTCTCTGTCGCAGGGGATCATCCGCAAATCCTGCTCTCCTGCAGGGGCTGGCTTCTTCTTTGTGAAAAAAAAGGGTGGCGAGTTAAAACCATGCATCGATTATAGGGGTCTTAATCGTCTTACCATTAAGAATGCTTACCCTTTTCCGCTCATTACGGAACTCTTTGACCGCCTCAAGGGAGCTACGGTCTTTACTAAACTTGATTTGAGAGGAGCGTACAATCTCGTTAGGATTAAGGAGGGCCACGAATGGAAAACAGCATTTAACACCAGGAGCGGGCATTATGAGTATCTTGTAATGCCCTTTGGCCCATGTAATGCTCCTGCTGTTTTTCAGGAATTTATTAATGATGTCCTACCAGATATGTTGCAACAGTGTGTTGTGGTGTACTTAGACGACATCCTCATACACTCACCCACACTTGAGGCTCATCATTCTGATGTTACACGGGTTCTTCAGAGACTACGTGAGAACGGCCTGTTTTGTAAACTCGAGAAATGTGAGTTCCATCAGACTCAAGTAACCTTCCTAGGTTATGTTATCTCCATTGCAGGGTTCTCCATGGATCCTGACAAGTTATCTGCAGTTCTGTAGTGGCCTCGCCCAGATGGTCTTCGGTCTATTCAACGTTTATTGGGGTTCGCCAATTACTATAGAAAGTTAATTAAAAACTTTTCTTCCTTGGTCAAACCTATCACAAGCATGACCCATAAAGAGAATGATCCACTCCATTGGTCACCTACTGCCATTAAGGCCTTTGATAGTCTTAAGATTGCCTTTGCTGCCGCTCCAGTTCTGGCTCATCCTAACCCTATCCTGCCTTTCGTTCTTGAGGTCGATGCGTCTGAGACTGGAGTAGGTGCCCTCTTGTCTCAACGTCCTACGCCTGACGGTTCCTTGCATCAGTGTGGTTTCTTCTCTAAGAAATTGTCTCCAGCGGAGTGCAATTATGAAATTGGCAACAGGGAATTACTGGCCATAATTTTGGCACTCAAGGAATGGTGGCATCTTCTCGAGGGTACTAGCGTGCCAGTGCTCATTCTTACTGACGACAAGAATTTAACTTATCTATCTGAAGCAAAACGTTTGTCTCCCCGAAAGGCCAGATGGGCGCTATTTTTGTCTCGGTTTAATTATGTGGTCTCCTACCTGCCTGGTAGTAAGAATGTTAGGGCTGATGCCCTCTCTCAACAATTTTCTCCTCTGTCCAAGGAGGAGTCTGTACCTACTCCTGTTATACCTCCTGACCATATTTTTGCTACCATACGTAATAATTTGACTTCTCCCTTGGGGGAGGAGATCCAGGCTGCACAAACCAATGCACCTCCTGAGAAACCTAGTGGTAAGTGTTTTGTTCCTGAGAATCTTCAAACTAAACTTTTGCACACTTACCACTATCCTAAAGCCGCAGGTCACCCAGGCAAGAACCAAATGATTTGGTCTGTCACGCGACAATTCTGGTGGCCAGGTCTTCGTTCTGATGTTGCTGCGTATGTTGCCTCCTGCTCAGTTTGTGACTCCTCGACGTCTTCCTGTGGGTCTTCTTCAACCTATTGCTTATGGTGAGCGTCCTTGGACACATCTTTCCATGGACTTCATTGTCGAGCTCCCTGTTTCCAATGGCAATACTGTTATCCTTATGGTGGTTGACCGTTTTTCTAAAATGTCACATTGCATTCCCTTGATGAAGCTGCCTACCGCTCAGGAGCTTGCTTCAATTTTTGCCCGGGAGGTCTTCCGTTTACATGGGTTACCCAAAGAGATAGTGTCTGACCGGGGTAGCCAGTTTGTCTCCAGATTTTGGCGTTCCTTTTGTGCGCAAATGGGGATCCAGCTTTCCTTCTCCTCGCCTCGACATATCAACCTAAATCAAATAGGGCTGGGGAACGGTCTAATCAAGCTCTGGAACAGTTCCTCCGTTGCTATGTCTCAGATCACCACAATAATTGGTCTGAACTGTTACCTTGGGCAGAGGTTGCTCGTAATAGTGCTATTAATGCTTCCTCCAAGTTATCCCCGTTCATGGCGAATTATGGGTTTCAACCATCCTTGTTGCCCGATTCATTCATGTCTCAGAGTATTCCGGCTTTGGAGGAGCATCTCCGGCAACTCCGTTCCTCGTGGGTGCAGATTCAGGATTGCCTTAATCGATCTATGCAGCGAAGTTCCAGGCTGATCGTAGGCGTCTGCCCGCATCTTCCTACCAGGTTGTTGAGAGAGTTTGGCTGTCCTCCCGCAACTTGAACCTTTGTGTGCCTTCCAATAAATTGGCTCCCCGTTATGTTGGTCCTTTTCGAATACTCTGACGGGTTAATCCTGTGGCCTACGCTCTTGACCTTCCTCCTGCTATGCGCATCTCCAATGTTTTTCATGTCTCCCTCTTGAAACCATTGGTTTGTAATCAGTTTACCACTGTGTTGCCTCGCCCCTGTCCTATCTTTGTTGACAACCATGAGGAGTATGAGGTCAGCAGCATTATTGACTCTCGTATGTCCAGGGGCCGTGTACAGTATTTGGTTCAATGGAGGGGCTACGGTCCGGAGGAGCGTTCTTGGGTTCCCTCATCTGATGTTCATGCTCCTGCCCTCCTCCGTGCCTTCCATGCCCGTTTCCCCAATAAGCCTTTTGACCTCCCGCGGGGGAGGGGTCGTTGAGGGGAGGGTACTGTCAGGGCTTTTTTCCCTATTTTGTTTGCCATGTGCTGCTGGCAGCCATTTTACACACCTCTCTTCCTGACTATGGTGCATTGTGGGGGATGCTACTCATTTCCTGCACTTCCTTTTATGGCCAGACTGGTGTGCATCATCCATGTGAGACAGGATGCAGTCTCAGAATTGTGATGTCATTACTTAAAGGGCCTCTGTTCAGTATGCTTTGCCTTTGCGTTGTCTCAGACCTGTTTGTGAGAGTTCCTGTGTATTACCTGGATGCCTGACGTCCTTCCTGGTTCCTGATCCCTGGCTTTTTCCTGACTCTGCGGTTTTCCTTGTTCCTGATTCCGTATCGTCTGACTATTCGCTTTGGCTCCTGACTCGGCACGTCTGACTATCTGCTCTGGTTTTGACTCCTGGCTTGTTATTTGACTTGTGGACTTATTATTATTTTTTGCTATTAATAAAGGTGTGATTATTTTTGCACTTCTCGTCTCAGTCTGATTCCTGGCACCCTGACTATATCGGTACAGTCATACAATGCTTTATACTGGGGGTAATCAGGTACATATCGGTACAGTCATGCAATGCTTTATACTGGGGGTATTCAGGTACATATCGGTACAGTCATACAATGCTTTATACTGGGGGTATTCAGGTACATATCGGTACAGTCATGCAATGCTTTATACTGGGGATATACAGGTACATATCGGTACAGTCATGCAATGCTTTATACTGGGGGTATTCAGGTACATATCAGTACAGTCATGCAATGCTTTATACTGGGGGTATTCAGGTACATATCAGTACAGTCATACAATGCTTTATACTGGGGGTATTCAGGTACATATCAGTACAGTCATGCAATGCTTTATACTGGGGGTATTCAGGTACATATCAGTACAGTCATACAATGCTTTATACTGGGGTTATTCAGGTACATATCAGTACAGTCATGCAATGCTTTTTACTGGGGGTATTCAGGTACATATCAGTACAGTCATACAATGCTTTATACTGGGGATATTCAGGTACATATCAGTACAGTCATGCAATGCTTTTTACTGGGGGTATTCAGGTACATATTGGTACACTCATGCAATGCTTTATACTGGGGATATACAGATACATATCGGTACAGTCATGCAATGCTTTATACTGGGGGTATTCAGGTACATATCGGTACAGTCATGCAATGCTTTATACTGGGGATATTCAGGTACATATCAGTACAGTCAAGCAATGCTTTATACTGGGGATATTCAGGTACATATCAGTACAGTCATGCAATGCTTTATACCGGGGGTATTCAGGTAAATATCAGTACAGTCATGCAATGCTTTATACCTAGGAGTATTCAGGTACCTATCGGTACAGTCATGCAATGCTTTATACTGGGGGTATTCAGGTACATATCGTTACAGTCATGCAATGTTTTATACCGGGGTATTCAGGTACATATCGGTACACTCATGCAATGCTTTATACTGGGGGTATTCAGGTATATATATCGGTACAGTCATGCAATGCTTTATACTGGAGATATTCAGGTACATATCAGTACAGTCATGCAATGTTTTATACCGGGGTATTCAGGTACATATCGGTACACTCATGCAATGCTTTATACTGGGGGTATTCAGGTACATATCGGTACAGTCATGCAATGTTTTATACCGGGGTATTCAGGTACATATCGGTACAGTCATGCAATGCTTTATACTGGGGATATACAGATACATATCGGTACAGTCATACAATGCTTTATAATGGGGGTATTCAGGTACATATCGGTACAGTCATGCAATGCTTTATACCGGGGTATTTAGGTACATTTTGCTACAGTCACATAATGCTTTATACCGGGGTATTCAGGTACATATCGGTACAGTCATACAATGCTTTATACTGGGGGTATTCAGGTACATATCAGTACAGTCATACAATGCTTTATACTGGGGGTATTCAGGTACATATCGGTACAGTCTGTCAAGGTATTTGAAATATTATTAAATAATATATAGAGGTATATTTGTCTTTATTTGATAGATTTGTGGATATGAACATGGTCTGTAGGACAAAGGATTAGATCTCCCCCACTCCAATTGCACAGGAGACATTCTTGGCTGAAAGGAGAACAAAGGATTATCTCTGGGAGATCTCACACACTCAATATGTTAAATTATGCAATTGTATAATTTAGCAAGGAACTAAAATATAACATAGTTTCAGGATACAGGGAAATATATGGAGACGAAATGTCTGAATTACCCTTTTGGAACTGATCAAAATCATGGAGAGGCAGCTTTTATGCACATGGGTGTTAATTATCAAATACACATCTGCACTGCTGGCTAAACAGGAAATATGCTGTTTTAAAGACTTTTACAACTCCTCATGGATTGACCCCATGTGGAGCAATAAAGGCCTTGGGAAACAAAGACAAATGCTAAGGTGTGAACATACAGCACACAGTGAAGACACATGACTTACATTATGATTTTAAAATAACTGTATATATTTTAATGGATATGAGATGTGTATATGTGTGTATATATATATATATGTATATATATATATGTGTATATATATGTATGTGTGTGTGTACATATATGTGTATATTTTGAAGGCATGAATATCTTGGCCTCTGTGTGTTTGAAAACATGAGTGGATGTTTGTGGACCTGAGGAGAGGTGATTATTGACATTTATTTTTTTTTTTATTTCAGATCTACATAGACAGGATTCACTTGGAATACAGTACAATACTGAAATAAAAAAATAGGCTGTTATTTGCAAAGAAGTGCCAGAATGCTGACAAAGTTGTGATGCATTTTGGGCTAGTAATTGGCAGTGTTAAATTACCTTAATATAATAAAATGTTAATAATATAACATATTTGGTATCAGAATAATCAGAAAAAAATAACCTAATATTAACCATCTGTAATTGGGGTTATATATGATTAATGCAGAGAGTGTGATCTGATTAAATAACCATTTTATGAAAAAAAATAAAAAAAAAATTTAACTTGCTTAAAAATGTTAGAGATGGTCTTGTTGTATTTGTTTGTTTGTACGTCTGCTGCCACCTAGTGTTATGATGCGGAATTGCAACCATGAGATGATTGGTTGTTGCAAAGAATGCATTTCCTTGACAACACATTTACCAAATAAACCAATCCATGTTCAGTTGCAAAGAACTAATCCAAGACAAGGCCGTGGGCGTTTCCAATATTCACCAATGACTGATAAATAATCAAAAAGGGGAGGGGTAAGATCAGATGATTTAACCCCAGCATAGAGACTAAGAAAGGGTGGTGTTATTTTGATCCAAAAAGGAGTAACTGCGGCAGTTATTAATCAAAAGCACACATCTACCATTGGACTCCATATGCTTTACCCCAATTTTGAATTTCTGAGGTGAATTGGATCTGTTGCAAAACATTGGAACTGGATTGCTGTTTATTTGGGTGATGTATACAAGGTTTTTGTAAGATAAGTTATAAGCATAGCCACTACAGTAAAATTACAATTTTTGAATTGGAAAGAACAAATTGGGCTTTTAGATTGTATTATATAACCTTAAATAGCTCTTAGCCTGCCTGTTTATATGCAAGCATTTAAATTAAACATTTATTATTGCTGTACTTAGCAGAGTTAAGGAAATATTTCAAGTTAGCATTTCATAGCCTATGTATTATTATACTAATCCCAATCCTAAATTGTTTATCTATGCAAATATATAATAATAATTCAGAAGTGTATATTGTATTTCAAATTGCTAGTCACAGCCTATATATTGTATTGTTGTTTAAATCTGTGTCTGATTGGATAAGTAACTCATCTATGCAAGTTCTGATATTGTCAGTTAATTTTGTATTAGGATAAATTGCAATTAAATAGCAGAATATATATTATCCTATTGTTTTATAAACACTGTTTAGAATTGTATTGCTTGGATGTTAAAGGTTTTTAGTCCCATTGTGTTAAATAAATAAAAGGCTGAATTGTGAAGGTATATTTTTCTGGGTTTTGTAAGAAGGATAGCATATCTTAAGAGTTGGTTTTAACGCATATAAATTTTGTTTCATTTCCTTTTATTGCAAATATACTTCAATATGTTTATGGATATTAACTAAATAAAAGAATTCAGATATTTATATTAATTGTATAGTCTAGTAGGTGCATGGTTGATAAGGGTTTCTATTTCTTTGTATTGTGTTTATAACCCTGCCATATAACTTATATATATTATTTGGATAGCACTGCTAAGATTTTCATAAATATAATGACATAATAATTGGAGGCACTTTGCTGAGATTTAATAATATCCATCATAATTGATATAATATATTTGTAAGTAAATAGAAATTATTATAAAAGAGAAAAAAAAAAAATTAATTTTTTTTTTCATATTTCGATATTAATATTTTGAAGATATAATTTTTTTTGAAGAGTTTAAATATTAATTTTCATATTTCGAGATTGACATTAATATCTTGAAATATTATTAAAGATTAATTTTGAAAAATTAATCAAAAATATTGATTTTTCATATTTTCAAAGTTAATCAAAAATATTAATTTTTCATATTGCGGAATATTAATTTTTCATATTTCAAAATTAATAATATTTTTTTTTTTGAAATATAAAATTTTTCTCTCTTTTTTTTTTTTTTTTTTTTTTTTTTTTTTTGTTACGTTTTAAAGAATTTTTATTGGTAGAAATAAAGGAAATATACAGGGAACAAGGAGACGCAGCTCCAATCCGACAATATCAAGTTTACAATAATGACAAGTGGGGGTCTGCGTCAGAAAAATAAATTAAAAAAACAAAAAACCAAAAATAGAAACATAATTTCAACACTTACAGAGTACTATGAGCAGATATGACCTGTCAAGCCTTGATTCATGGCTGACAAGTCTAAGATCAGGGGGGGGGGTCTGAAGGGCTGGTCGTACACCAGATTCTCTAAGAGGAAGAAGGGAGGGAGTTGAAAAGGAGGTAAGGAAGTAGGGGAAGTGGTATGAGGAAGAGTGTGAGGAGGGGATTATGGATCATCAATCGAAGGATGTGTTTATGTTAGGTAGTCTATAGTCGTAAGGGGGATATGGGCGTGGGGCTAAGTGTCTTGTGCAGTTACGTTAGGTCTCCAGTCTGTGTTTTGAGACTCCTTCCAGTCAGCCCAAATCATTTCAAACAGGTCAGATTTATTTAATTTATAGAAAATATCTTTTTCCATTGTATAAATGTATGCCATATTATTGCAGATCATTGCCCAACTTGGGGCTCGTTCCTTCTTCCAGGTGCATGCAACAGAGTACTTTACAGTCATGAAAAAGTAAATGCAGAAATACGCATGGTTTTTAGGTAGTGAATGGAGATTTAAATGAAGGAGGGCTGAGTCAGCTAGCCTGGGAAGCCTAATACCCATGCCCTGTAGGACCGAAAAGCATTTTAACCATAGAGGCTGGATCGCGGGACACTCCCACCATATGTGTAGCGCGTTACCCCTAAGACCACAATTTCTCCAACACTTGGGGGACACCTCCGGAAATATTTTCGCCAACCTAGTGGGTACATAGTACCAATGAGTGAGGAGTTTGAAATAAGTTTCATAAAACGTAGTGCAATGTATAGCTTTCTGGGTCAGGGAAAAAGCTCGTTCCCACTCCTCCGGGGAGGCGTGCTTACCTATTAGCGTCTCCCATCGGGTAAGATGGCAAGGAGTCTCCGGGTCTTGGGATCCCCCAAGTAACTTATAATGGACTGAGAGAGGCCTACTCAGCCTATCCCCTCTTGTCCAGATGGACTCCCAGAGAGTCAAAGGTCTGTCTAGGGTAGGCTTAAAACCCCAACTGCTTAAAAAACTCTTGATCCTCTGGTATTCAAAAGATAGATACTGTGGTACCTGGGTCTCGGCACCGATCTGTGTTAATGGTTTGAAAGAGCTTCGAGGGGACGTGGACCAAAGGTCCGCTATATTGTTAATACCTAGTTGAATCCATTTGTTAGGGTGAGAGTCTTGGAGGCCCGATAGGAGACCTGCCATGGAAGTGACTGGGGAGGGGTGCGGGGCCACGTGGGGGTGATGTCGTATTCTGTCCCAGAAGCTGAGGCAGTCACATACCACTGGGTTAGTTAAGGCAAGCTCTCTACGGCAATGTATTTTTCTCTCTTTTTATTGGCAAAAATTGTATTAGCATTTTAGTTAAATAAATACTAAACCAATACAATAATGTCTGTAGCCAGAAGTGACTCATTTAATTCTATACATAGCAATGAAATTGGTCCCATAACCATACCTATTACTAAAGGTCAGGTCCTTAAGAAAGATATCTTAAGTTACCTTAAAGGGAAGTTTAATATTGCGGGTGAATTAAATGATTTTATGGATACGCTTGAAACTAGGGCTAAAAATATTACCGTTAATAATAATATGTGGAATGAAGAGAATGAATTCTTCCAGGAATTATTAATGATTAATCAATGCAAAGCTCCCAAAAAGCGAGACGAACTAATACTAAAATCCTGGCCCCTTTTAATATGCATAATTGACGAAATGTCGTTTTGTGTCACAGACAAACGATTGCAAATACAGGAGCTAGAAAATAGTATTCGTTCCTCGCGCAGACGCGAAGAGGGTTTAAAAATAGCCAAAAATAAAATGGATGAATTTGCCCAAAACCTAGCCACCTTAGATAAGCACAATATGGACTTAATCGCGCAGATACAAGATTTAAATAAACAGCTTGCGCAAAGCCAGAGAGAATTAAGCGATTTAAAAAGGTCATATCGCCATAATGAAAACCCCTATATTAGCAATGAGAATAATACAGATAATGCTAACTCCTTTAGCGAACGCGTCAGGGACGAGGTACGAAAATATATAGAACAACATAGACAAATGACCCCTAACGGGTCAGAAGTAGATTTCCCAAATAGACAATCCCCTCAGGATGTAAATCCAGAGGACAGCTGTAGCGCAGCTGATGCGGGGGAGGGAAACTCTAACAGAGAGTCCCAAAATAAGTCTGATAAAGTCTATGATTCCCATAAAATAATCACCTTCGTACAACGCGCAGTACCTATATTCTCCAATAAGGGAACAACATCTGTAATTGATCATTTACAGGCTTTTGAAAATGCGTTAGCTATAATGAATGTTACAAGTGAGAAATTGAAAATTGAATTTCTGCCTTGGGTATTTGACAGTAAGCATCACAAATTCTTTGTTTCACTAAAGGATATGAATATTCATTCCTGGAATGGGGTAAAACAACAATGCAGAAAAGAATTCGGGCAATATCGCACTAAAACTGCCGCGAAAATAGCGGTATATGGTTTAAAGTGTCGTGCAAATCAGAGTCCAATCGAATTCCTTTCTGTATTGAAAAATGCGTACAGTATGGCTGAAGATAATCCCAGATTTGATGGCTCAGAATTTGTAAATTTATTTTTTGAAGCATTGCCTACACCCATCAAAATCAACTTAGCTAGATATTTTAATGAGGACTGCTCATTGGAATGGCTGATCAAAGAGAGTACGAAGTTATACTCTATTCAGCAGTCCAGTGAGCAGGGGGTTAAAAAGGAGTCAAAACCCAAAATTGTGGCAGAAACTAGGGTGTCACCTAGCCCCCTCAATTTGGAGTCTAACAAGAGGACTTATGCAGAGGTGGCCAGTCAAAACAGGCCATCTCCACAGAGGTTTAATTCTGCCCCTCCCCCTACACAGGTTGAGGCGCAGGGAGACTATAACCAAAGTGGGGGACATAATCAGGTGAATAATTACTCACAAAGAGAATACTCACCAAATAATTGGTATCCGCGCAAGGGTAGATACAATAAACGGCGAAGATATTCTCAGGGTAACCAGACACCCCAGGTATATAATGCTCCCCAAAATATTAATACTGAACAAGCTGAACCCCAGGGGCAACCATGCCAGAATAGAAATAGTGGCCCTGATTCTGAGGGAACCCAATGGTCCAGGAATCAGTACAATGGGGCACCAAGAGATAGGCCCAGGGGTAGAGGTAACTTGTACAATCAGGTAGATATGCTGTTTACCCAATTAAATCGGTTGAGCGAACAAATCGCTAATATGAGTCAAAAATCTACGGCTCAGCAACCGAACAATACTTTTTTAGGGGTACAGCCAGTGGTCAGCAGTGGACCACAGGCACAGTCATAAATACTGCAGTATCACCTGAAGGGGAGGGTAGAGATATACAAACTGTAATAATAAATATCAATGATACTAATCATGTTATCTCCCCACAGACCGGAAACGGACGATTTGGCCGTGATGACAAGCAACCTCATCCGGGAAAAGTTAACAAATCTCTTCCCTTGCAGCTCTCTCCTAACCTTATCTCCACAGATGCAGTACAAAAGAATCCAACCAACCCTGTCATAGAGGAAACAGGTAGGTATGAAGGTTCCTCTGCATCGAATGACACAGCGAATTCAGGTAAAACGTGGCGAAGCCCACAGATGTACAAGAATGCAAATTTTATGTGTGAAATGATAGAAACTGCAGGAAGATATTATGTACTAGTTGAACTGCAAGATTCAGTCTCCAACCCTATCAGGGGATTAATTGACACTGGGTCACAGGCAACTATCTTATCCCACAGGTACTACACACAGCTAAATGAGCTAACACCCCACAAACCTAAAATAAAAGAATTTGACGGTTCTCTAATAGGTGTTGGGGGTGACTCCCTAAAAGTCTACGGTACTGCCTGGTTAAAATTTAAATTGGGGAACAGGGTCATAAGACACCCTGTCATTATAGTGGATCTGCCAACTGATCGTTTAATTATTGGTAGTGATCTCCTGAAACGATTAAGCACCATAATTAATTGCATAAATAATGTAATTTGGTCGCAAGTTAAACGGCCTATCAATTATGAAAAATCTGGTATATCTCGCACCCGACACAGCTGTCACGTGGTGGAAGAGAAACCAGATGCTGTGGAGATTCATTTCAGGAATAACTCTACACCTGAAATCACTATTCTACAAATAGATGATCAGACTCCTTTTAGTGGCTCTGATGGTAATACTTTTAAAATATCGCCTGGAAAGATAGCGAATATTTCCCTAGATAGCGATGTATTAACCATATCACTCCACAAGGGGGATCATAAAATCCCTAAGGGGGGAGGCCACACTCAATACCTCACAGGGATTGAGAGAGTTAAAGAGGATCTATTTATCCCTATACAAGTGCATGACCTTGGTAAAACCGAGTATGCTAAAATAAACTTAAAACAGGAAGCTAGCTATATAAGCGAAGGTTTATTAATGCAAATAGCTGAACCTAAAGTGATTAAATATCTTTCTCCCCAAGACCACAGTGTCAACGGCCTGGATGACAGGTCTGAAAGCTATAACATCACAGCTAAGTGCTTATTATCTATCTCTATTGGTAATAAGTCAGTGAAGCACCTGTTTTTAGTTTTAAATACTCCCCATAATCAAATATACATTGGCAATGATATCTTACATAGATATGCCATACAAATAGATCTGATTAATTCTTGCCTTTGGAGCAGGTTAAAGGGGGACCCTGAAGTATTTCAGGATGAAAATGCAGCCCTAAAATCAAACCAGCAATTGCTGTGAATATGCAGGTATCTAGCGATGTTATAATTCCTGCTGGGGCTGATAAATTTCTGTTACCCTTACAGGTAAAGAGAGGTCAGAAATTAAAAACTTCTGAAACACTGATTTGCCTCTCCCATAGAATACAAAATCTGGGTGTCACAGTAACCTACACTCCTATAGTGAATATTGGAACTGTTCCAATACCTATTATTGTGCATAACATGACCCCACAGGATATAACATTATCCAAGGGAACTACCATAGGATATGCACTGGAATCAAGTTATTACACTTTTGGATTCCAGAATAATGTAATTGGGCTAATACCTGAAGGATACTTAACTGAAGAACAATTAATAGAACAATCCTTTGCATCTATGCCAGAGGGTCTATTTAATATTCAGTCCATTTATCCCTTCAGCTCAGAGGAAGGCATCTGTAAAATTGAAGAAGCCTCTCTAGTATTTGATCAGCCAATCAAACAGCAAGATTACCCCAATACCCAGAGTCATGGGAGCAATGTAAATTATAATCAAGGGGATCTCACCTCTAGATTGGAAGAAGCCTATGAAATAGGACAGCCTGAAATCTTTCCAGGATTTCAGCAAATAGTCAAAGAGCAAATATCCTTAGCTAATGGCTGTTCCAGCGATGACGAACGCCAACAGCTGCGAGAACTCCTAATGGAATACAAGGATATTTTCGCTAAGGATTCTTATGACTGTGGTACTACAGACTTGCACATTGCAAGAATACAAACAGATCCTAATGCGCCACCTGTATTTGTCAAACAATACAGACTTCCCTTAGCCTCATATGATTCTCTTGCAGAGATCATAAGGAATTTGGAAGAAAGAGGTATTATCAGACAGGTGCACAGCTCTTATAATAATCCTATTCTAGGTGTCCTTAAGCCCAATGGACAATGGAGTTTGTGTGCTGACTTAAGACAGCTAAACAAACGAGTATACATGTCTGGCTGGCCTGTACCATACATTGACCAGTGCCTAGCACAAATGCAGGGATCCAAAATATTCACTGCCATTGATTGTGCACAGGGATATTGGACCATAAAGGTACATGAAGAGGACCAATATAAGCTAGCATTCTCCTTCCAAAAGGTTCAGTATGCATTCCAGAGACTTCCATTTGGATACATAAATTCTGGACATGAATTTGCTGTATTCATGCATAAGGCTATGCCTGACGCACTGGAAAGGGGGACCTTATCTTATGTTGATGATGTTTTAATCAAAAGCACAGATTTTTTTGAAAAACACATCGCAGAGCTTAAACACATCCTCAGCCAACTTAAAAGGGCAGGTGTCAAATTATCCCTAAAAAAAGCTCAATGGTGCCGCACTCGTGTAAACTTCTTGGGACATGAAGTTACTTCTGATGGATTAAATCCCCAGAAGAAAAAGGTAGAAGCGATAGTGAATTCTAAAAACCCAACTAACTTAAAGGAATTGAGGACGGTGGGGTTCCGGTTCCGTTGGGAGGAGCTAGCGTCGTAATGGTGGAGTCTGGACGCTAAGAGCTCGAGACAGGAAAATCTTCCCTTCCACAAGCCCGTTGTTGGAGTGAACCAATACTTCCTAGGGCAATTGCATCACATCGGTGGTGCTGGTGGCGGAACGGCGGAGCAAGCAGCGCGACTCAGCTGCATGAGTCAGTCCCCTAAAAGCAGAGTACTGCATTGGAGACAACACAGGTCTGACCTATGACCCAAAGGCTGGAGTGAGGGCGCGGGATTGGATACTGTGCCCTAAGAGATATCGCTGGTAAAGAGCTGGTAAAGAGCTGCAGAGCAAGTGTGGGGGCCAGACTTTGCCAAATAGATCCGTGAGGTGAATCAAAGAACAGGCCTCAATCGCTGGAGCATCGCTAAACACAGTGCACCGCTCAGGCGGATAGGAGTGTTGCGCTGAGCGGAGGATTAACCCTGGCCGCGAACGAAAGGGGCGTTGGATCACTACATACACAGCTCTCCCTGCCATCACAGGAGATCTAGTGACAGCTGCCTGAAGACAACCCAGTAGTACTGCGAGATACAGTAAAGCCTGGTCCAGTAAGTTTTTTGCACAAAAGAGAGGAAGCGGACATTTCCAAAGTTAATACGCAGATCTGGTGGACATATGCAAGTATACGCAAGTATATAAAAGAAAAGATAAGAAATGCTTTGACCTACATGTCTCTCCTCTGCTTTGTTTTGTTTTTTTTTCTCCCCCTATCCTTCCGGACATATCTGGCCTGTATTTTTTTGTTTCACTCTGAGCTGCTGGAACTATAACTCAGGTCTGTTGCCAATTTTTGTCCTTCCTAGAGAGTGCTAAATATAAGGCAACACGTAACATTCTCTGGACTTTCTCATTGTGGCATTGGATACGGGGTTAAAAGTCAGAGGAAGAGGAAGATAGGAGGGAAGAGCAGTCCTCCCTGGAAAGTTATAAATATAAATCCACAGTCCTGATAAATTTAGTTTGAGAGAAAAATGTAATGGTTTAGAAAGTCTAGATATTTTACAATACAATGTTTGTTGTTCAGGAGATGTGTTTGGTTAAATAATATAGCCGGAGGTATTGGCAACAAGGTAAAATAGTTATATGCAAGAGAGCTGAGTGCCTAAAGTGAACTAGGCAAAAACAGGTTGCTTTTATTTTTTTTGTCTGTTTCCAGCCTAAATATCAAACTGATACGCTTTAAACTACTTTTCAAATTGATATGTTAAGTTAAAACATGATGTAAGGAGTTATTACAAGAAAAATTCCAGTCTCAGTTAAAGAGATGGATGGGTGGTCAGGAGAACAACGGGTGATTTAAACTTAAAAGGTTGTCACTTCACATAGGTTTGCTTCACAACCAAGGTTTTTTGCTGTTTTTTGTTGGTTTTTTTCACTTTTGTTGTTTTATTTGAGGGGAAGAGGGTTAAAGAGGGAGAAGGAGGAGAAACAAGGAGAAGAGAAAGGGAAAGGAAAAAAAAAAAAAAAAAAAAAAGAGGAATAGTATATACAGGTTTACTATTTTAGACAAACACACAACACAACCTGTAAGCACAGACACACAAAGTTTATGGTCATATTACTCTAAGGTAAGAGTTAAAGAAATCACAGTCACAGAATTTTAGCCACTACACTGTACATGGATAAATTTATCACGCACAATAAAAGTCACTCCCTGGCCATGCCTCCCAGGCAAAAAGATTAGAAAACAAGGGTTTCAGATACTCACATAGAAAGTACTCCTGAGCCGATAATGCAAAAAGATGATATTCAGCTCTTAGTATCCCAGATGTCTGAAATTTTCCTGCCTCAATTTGAAATGCTTAAAAGCCAAACAGCTAACATAATGACAGAACTTAAACAAATTAATAGCCGTCTCACAGAAGTTGAAGACAGAGTATCTAGCAATGAGGATATAATTTATAAGCAGGAAAAAACCATAACAGATAATAGTAAGACACTGAGTAGGCTACAAGATAAAATCCATGAGTTAGAAGATCGATCAAGACGTAATAACTTGAAAATTATAGGTTTACCAGATAAGGGCGAATTTCCAGACTTAATAACCTTTGCCAGTATTACCCTACCCAAGGCACTGGGTATTATATCCAGTGACACGCCAATCTTAGTCGAAAGGGCACACCGGCTGGGTATGCCCAGAGACAACCTAAGAGATAAGAATTACAACAGGCCGGTCCTCGTAAAATACTTAAATTATCAGGATAAGAATAGTATCCTGAGGGCATACAGGAAAACAGCAAAGTTAGAAATTAATCAAAACAAATTATTGCTCTTTCAGGATTTTTCCAGTGACACGTCAATGAAAAGAAAAGAGCTAGCCCCCTACTGTACCAGGTTAATTAATGCCGGCATGAAGGCTAGATTAATATACCCTGCAAAGATAATAGTGGAGGAAGCGGAGGGCAATGTTACGCTGGTTAACACAGAAGAAGTGAGAGACTTTTGTAAAACTAGGCAAATAAGGTAAAACAAAGGGTTAAAGAAGAGACCTTAATTGAATATATTTTTTTTTTTTCCTCTTTTTGTGCTTTGTGTTCTCTCCCTCGCTGCAGCTCTCAGGAAGTAATGATAGAGGGAAAATGGCAAGGATATAAAAAATTAAAGGGCTACTAATAAGATGAGGAAGATCAAATTTATTTCATGGAATGTAGGAGGGATAACAACCCCCAAAAAAAGAAAGCTGATAATTAGGCACTTAGCTAAATTTAAACCTGACATTGTCCTATTGCAGGAAACACACTTGAAAAACACTGAAGCTCAGAAACTCAAATGCAACTGGGTAGGACAAGTAATAGCATCAGACTGTTCTAGGAGGAAACGGGGGGTCGCTTTCTTATTTAACAAAGATTTGGAATATAATATCCGAGAAAGTCAAATAGATTTTAATGATAGATGGATAATTTTAACAGTGGACATTAAAAAAATAAAATATGTAGTGTGTAATGTATATGGGCCTAATGTCAAAGACCAACTATTTTGGAGTGACATGACGGCAAGATTAATGTTGAAAGAGGATCCAAATATAATTCTTGCTGGAGATTTCAACTTAACCCCTATACCATCATTAGATAGGTTGTCTCACAGACAGAATAGAAGACCTATGCAAAATTCTCAAATATTTTTCCAAATATGTGAAGAACTAAGTTTACACGATATATGGCGGGTGCAGCACCCCGGGGGAAAAAGTTTTACTTGTGAATCTCAAGTACATAGATCTCTCTCGCGCATTGATTTTTTCCTAGTCTCAAATGCTTTATTGCAGGAGGAGATATGTACAGATATCGGTGAAATTATAATATCAGATCATGCTACAATATTTCTGGAGGTAGGGGCACGTGATCAATATATACGGGGGGGAAACAATTTTTTTTTTCCAAAGCATATGATTAATGATGGATCCTTCCAAATATGGATAAAAAATAAATGGCGCAAATATTGTGTTAACAACCAAGAGTACGCTAATAATTACGAAATATTTTGGGAAGCAGCCAAAGCATATCTAAAGGGAGAGATTAAAGTATATATGATTACTTTAAAAAAAAAAAAGAGTATAGCTCGCGAGATTCAGTTAACAAAAACTGTTGCTAGGGCGCTTCACAACTATACAAATAACACCCTAAGGAAATACTGGCTAGAATATAGAAAGGCCAAACAAGAAAGAGACTCGTTTCTCTTAGCTAAAATGATAAAGCAAGAAGCCAGAGTAAACTCTGCTTATGGTGGTAGATATGGTAAATCAGTGAAGTATCTGTCAAAGTTAGAGAAAGTCAGGAACCGGAAGAATATAATTGAGAATGTGATAGTAGAGGGTCAAAATTACACACAAACCGAAGATATTAGTAAAGCTTTTTATGGATATTATAAAAATATATATGCCTCGAAAGCTATAGATAACGAAGCCAGCAAGACATTTTGGACCTCTATTACTTGTCCACAGATTACTGCAGATCAAGTGAAGGGATTGAATTTGCCTATTTCCCCAGACAAGGTCATAAAAGCGATAGAGGCATCGAAATTGGGCAAGGCACCTGGACCAGATCAAATACCGGCCGAGTTTTACAGGCTCCTAAAATCAGAAATTGTTCTTATTCTAACTTGTCTATTCAATGAATATTTTATGGAGGGAAAATTAATGTCAAGGTTTTTCTCCACGTCAGTCATAACACTTATACCAAAAAAAGATAAAAATTTAACAGATCTAGGGTCATATAGACCTATCTCCTTGTTGAATATAGATTACAAACTGTTAACATCTATAATAGCGAATCGTCTTAAGGAAGTACTCCAAGAAATTATCCACCAAGACCAAGCGGGTTTCATGTGTAATAGATCACTTACTAAAAACATTAGAAAAGCATATACGCTAATAGAATATTTTTGGAACAAAATTAATAAGGAGAAAATAACATACCAAGATGATATTGCTATGGTTATGATTGACGCGGAGAAGGCATTTGATTCCATAATATGGGATCATTTATATGTGGCCCTGACAAAATTTGGCTTTACAGGAAAGCTGACAGAATTTATCAAAACTATATACAATTATCCAATTTCCTCAATAGCGATTAATAATACCCAAACTCCTTTTTTTAAAATGGAGAAAGGCACACGTCAGGGTTGCCCACTGTCCCCCCTTTTATTTAATTTGGCCATTGAACCCCTGGCAATCTATCTACGCCAAGAACTCGAGGGGATAAATATAGGCGAACAGAAATTAGTTTTGTCACTCTATGCAGATGACCTATTACTATATTTTAAACATACATATAAAAATATTCCCATAGCGTTTGGTGCTTTAGAACTATTTAGCAAAATCTCAGGCTATAAGGTAAACACAATTAAATCCGAGATACTATGGATATATAAAAAGAAGGATAGCAGGATCCAATATGATCTAAAAGAGGTCGAGACTCTCAGATACCTTGGGATTATACTACATAGAGATCCAAACAGTTGGTACAAACTTAATTTTACTCCTTTTTTTACTAATATTAAAGCTAAACTACAACGTTGGGCATTACTTCCAATTTCTCTTTCAGCTAAAATCATAATGATAAAAAATATCTTGTTCCCACAGATATTATTTGTAATGAATAATCTCCCTCTATTTATTAAAGCAAAAGATATTAAAATATTTAACCAGGCCTGTGCTAAGTTCCTTTGGAATAAGTCAAGACAGATGATTTCGATTAAAAAATTATCTCAACAGAAGGAACAGGGTGGTTTAGCTCTCCCAGACATTAAGTCATATAACTTAGCTATCTTGGCACGCTATGGGATAGACTGGCTGCATGATGGCAAGGCATTGACGAATTTTAGTCTAGAAGAGACTATTATATACCCGTTTTCCTGTAAAACAATTCTACATTGTGTTAGTGTCCAATTACCAAAAAGTATAAAATTGTACACCAGTATTTATAATGTAGTTAAAGCCTGGCAACTTCTTTGTTCTCGGCTTAAGATTAATTTCCACATATCATCTTTTCTATTGATCAGAGGAAATCCTGAGTTTCCACCTGGGTGTTCTTATAAGCCATTTAGAGAATGGGACAATAAAGGGCTCTCTAAGATAACACAGCTCTTAGATGAGCAAGCCAATATAAGAACCTTTGAAAGTATTGTCAATGAATTTAATCTGTCCAACAAACATTTCTTTGCCTATTTACAGCTACGTAATTTCTTGAATAAGAAATTACAGCTTGGAAACTGGTCGGAATGTTTTGCTGAAATTGGAGGGTATATAAAGTTATATAAACAAGGAAAACACTCTATTTCGCTCTTATACAATATCCTGCTGGCTAAGCAGGGTCAATTATACTCTGAGCAACATATCTCTCATTGGTTGAGATACTTTGAAGGAGTTAATCATGAGTTAATTAAAAAAAGTATTAAATGGTTGGTGAAAGCGCCCTTTCGTTCCTCCTGGCATGAATCCCATCTAAAATTACTCAATAATGCATACATCTCACCGAAAAGATTAGCACAGTGGTCGCAGGACAGTATGGGCCTCTGTTATAAATGCTCTTTGCCCTGGGCAGATCTATTACATTGTTTTTGGTATTGCCCGAAAGTGTGGCAATTCTGGCAGAAAGTTAATTTTTGGTTAAACAAGCTGGACTCGGAGTATTCTATTTCTAACCCAAAAATGATTGTTTTCTTAAATCCAGAAGGACACAATGCTGACCTGATTAATACAATTATACTAATTGTCCGCAATCTACTACTAAAAAGCTGGAAACACAGAAAAGCCCCCTCTTTCATTAGATTTTTGGAAGCTGTAAAACAACAGATTATTTTTGAACAATATAATATTTCTAAAATACATAGCAAACAAATTCAAAGATTTTTTAATAAATGGACCAAAATTATTCAAACATATCCGCTTAACATACAGTATATATTCTTACTAAAGAGTTACATAGAACAGAATATTTTGAAGGCTTAATTTTGAGAGAAGTGTTCCCAGTGGCATGGTTCTGAGAGCTTATAGCGGGGGAGAGGTAACAAATTTAATAAAATTGTTTTTTTTTTTTTTTTTTGTTTTTTTTTATTTCTTTTCGCTTGGACAAGTATGCATATAAACAAAATTAATGTTCTGTATGACGTACTGATCATTTGATCGCTTATTATGCATGTACCTTGATTTACCCTGCGTGGTGCACAAATATGAGCGAATGTGCTCTTTTGTTACTCTTTACTTTTTTCTTCTGTCAAAAATTAAATAAAACATTTAAAAAAAAAAAAAGGAATTGAGATCATTCCTGGGTATGACAAATTATTCTCGCAAATTCATTGATAATTATGCGGAATTAACTAAACCACTACTACTTCTCCTAAAGAAAGAGGTGAAATGGCACTGGAGTGAGTCTCAAGAGACAGCCATCAGAGAGCTGAAGAGAAAACTCACTCAAGCACCTTGCTTAGCGTACCCTGAAGGTGGCAAACCTTTCTACTTAGAAACAGGGTACACAGATGTAAGCATGAGTGCCGTTTTATACCAAAAGCATGATAATTTGAACAAAGCCATTGCTTATGGGAGCAAAAATCTATCCCCAGTAGAAATAAAGTTCAACGATTGCGAAAAAGCCCTCTTATCTACTGTATGGGCTCTACAAAATTTCCGCAGCTATATACAGGGCGAGGAAATCATTGTAGAAACGGCCCACCAGCCTTTGCTATATTTGCAAAGTGAGAGAATAAGAGATGGGAATTTATCAAATAGCCGCATAACAGCATGGACGCTTTCCTTGCAAGGCTGGCCATTAGAAATTCGCTACAAGCAGAATAAAAAGAATCCAGTTGCACAGGGACTTGCTGAGCTCCACGACTGTACTGCTAGAGATCCTGGGGAAGAATTATCAGAAGATGATTTTCTGGAGGAACAATTGCTTTCCCCATATAAAATGTACAATGAGGACCATTGTCAAACATTACCTTGGGTATATGTTGATGGTTGTTCTTACCATGCCACTATTGATAATGAGCGCAGATTAGTCGCTGGCATTGGTATAACTGGGGCAAATGGATTCTCAAATATATCTGTAGGTTTCAACATTGGACCAAGATCCAGTCAAGTTGCAGAACTAACTGCCGTTTTCAAAACCATTGAAATGGCTATTGAACATGGTATTCATGAATTTGTGATCATAACTGACTCAAATTATGTGCGTGACAGTTTTGTTGAATACCTGCCAACTTGGAAAAGAAATGGCATGCAGAAAAGCAATAACAAACCAGTCAAGCATGGCAAATTGTTCTGCGAGATTGATAATCTGGTAGTATCCAATGATTTAACCATACACTGGAAAAAGACCAAGGGTCATTCCAGAGTTTTAGGTCCTGATAAGGAAGGCAATGACCTTGCGGATTCATTAGCCAAACAAGGAGCCATAACTGGAGAACTCCTTAATATTGACCACTTAATGGGTGCAATTCAGGTAGAAGCCATTACCAGAAACCAGGCAAAACAACAGAGTGAGCCTAACTTGGTACAATGGAGTCAGGATTCTCCTAGTGAGGACCTGATCACTAGTCAAAAAGAAGACCCCATTGTAGGCATCTTCTATAAACACATAGAAGATCCTGAAAGCAACCCCATCTCAAAAGATGATTGCATTGGCAAAGAAGATCTTAGAATCTTAATGAAATCCCGATCACAATTCAAGTTACAGGATGGTTTGTTAATTAGAACCTCCAAAACTGGCATCCAGCAGTGGGTAGTACCCACCAAGTTCAGAGGTCTAATGCTTCAACATGCCCATGATGCTCCCACATCTGGTCATCGTGGTGCCAAACTCACGTATGAAATATTACGTGATTATGCTTTTTGGCCACACATGTTGAAAGATGTTCAAACCTACTGTCAAGGGTGTTTAATCTGTCCACAGTTCCAACCCACTGCACCAACGCATAGAGCGCCATTGCAGAAAAGGGGGATGGTAATGCCATGGTCAGATATACAAATTGATTTTATCGGTCCAGTAACAAGATCATCAAGAGGTAACAAGTACATGTTAACAGTGACATGCCTGTTCACTAAATGGGTAGAATGCATTAGTGCACCTAACAATAGTGCTGAAACATGTGCAGCATTGCTCATCAATCATGTATTTTCCAGATTTGGTTTGCCCCAAAGAATCGAATCAGATCGGGGGACCCACTTCACTAGCGAAGTGATGACAAAAATGTGGAAAATACTAGGGGTTAAAAGAAAGCTCCATATTGCTTATAGAGCTGCCTCAAGTGGTGGTGTAGAGCGTTACAACCAGTCCATTGTTAAAATCCTCAAAAAGTTTGTGAGTGAAACAGGTAAAGACTGGGATGTAAAACTACCTCTTGTCTTAATGGCATTAAGAGCAACTCCAAGTAGTGCTACCAAGATGTCACCTTTTGAACTGATGACTGGTAGAAGAATGGTTCTACCTCAGCATCTGCTGTACCGTACATCAGACCAAAACTTGATAAATGCTGCCAATACACATCAATATGTGGAAAACCTAAGAAAGCACCTGCAATATGCCTTTGCATTTGCTCAAAGGAATTTAGAAAGAGCCGCAACTGCCACTAAAACCTATTATGATCTAGAAAACATCCAAAAAGGAATATGAAATAAATGATAAAGTTTATCTTTATAACTTTGGAAGAGATCAGGTTAGGGAGAAGAAATTTCTTCCCTCATGGAAAGGTCCTTTTGTCATTACTGACAAAATATCTCCAGTGGCCTATAAAATACGGATCCCCAAAAATGAAGGTTTCATAGATAAATGGGTACATATAAATCAATTGCGGGCATGTCATCCCAGATCCCAACTACAAGTCATAGAGGGAGAATGAAGTGTCATATCCCCAAATGCACTAAAGACATACTGTAATTTAAAGATGACCAGCTGATGAACATGAAGGCTCGAAATTGACAGACTATCTACATAGAAGACTGTCCATGATGTGTACGGTCAACATCCTCACCAAATACCACTAACTTTGATCCAATTCAGATACATGTGTCCTACATGTTTTTGAATTGGAAAGGGGGATTTATGTCAAGGTATTTGAAATATTATTAAATAATATATAGAGGTATATTTGTCTTTATTTGATAGATTTGTGGATATGAACATGGTCTGTAGGACAAAGGATTAGATCTCCCCCACTCCAATTGCACAGGGGACATTCTTGGCTGAAAGGAGAACAAATGATTATCTCTGGGAGATCTCACACACTCAATATGTTAAATTATGCAATTGTATAATTTAGCAAGGAACTAAAATATAACATAGTTTCAGGATACAGGCAAATATATGGAGACGAAATGTCTGAATTACCCTTTTGGAACTGATCAAAATCATGGAGAGGCAGCTTTTATGCACATGGGTGTTAATTATCAAATACACATCTGCACTGCTGGCTAAACAGGAAATATGCTGTTTTAAAGACTTTTACAACTCCTCATGGATTGACCCCATGTGGAGCAATAAAGGCCTTGGGAAACAAAGACAAATGCTAAGGTGTGAACATACAGCACACAGTGAAGACACATGACTTACATTATGATTTTAAAACAACTGTATATATTTTAATGGATATGAGATGTGTATATGTGTGTATATATATATATATATATATATATATATATATATATATATGTATATATATATATATATGTGTATATATATGTATGTGTGTGTGTACATATATGTGTATATTTTGAAGGCATGAATATCTTGGCCTCTGTGTGTTTGAAAACATGAGTGGATGTTTGTGGACCTGAGGAGAGGTGATTATTGACATTTATTTTTTTTTTATTTCAGATCTACATAGACAGGATTCACTTGGAATACAGTACAATACTGAAATAAAAAAATAGGCTGTTATTTGCAAAGAAGTGCCAGAATGCTGACAAAGTTGTGATGCATTTTGGGCTAGTAATTGGCAGTGTTAAATTACCTTCATATAATAAAATGTTAATAATATAACATATTTGGTATCAGAATAATCAGAAAAAAATAACCTAATATTAACCATCTGTAATTGGGGTTATATATGATTAATGCAGAGAGTGTGATCTGATTAAATAACCATTTTATGAAAAAAAATTAAAAAAAAATTTAACTTGCTTAAAAATGTTAGAGATGGTCTTGTTGTATTTGTTTGTTTGTACGTCTGCTGCCACCTAGTGTTATGATGCGGAATTGCAACCATGAGATGATTGGTTGTTGCAAAGAATGCATTTCCTTGACAACACATTTACCAAATAAACCAATCCATGTTCAGTTGCAAAGAACTAATCCAAGACAAGGCCGTGGGCGTTTCCAATATTCACCAATGACTGATAAATAATCAAAAAGGGGAGGGGTAAGATCAGATGATTTAACCCCAGCATAGAGACTAAGAAAGGGTGGTGTTATTTTGATCCAAAAAGGAGTAACTGCGGCAGTTATTAATCAAAAGCACACATCTACCACTGGACTCCATATGCTTTACCCCAATTTTGAATTTCTGAGGTGAATTGGATCTGTTGCAAAACATTGGAACTGGATTGCTGTTTATTTGGGTGATGTATACAAGGTTTTTGTAAGATAAGTTATAAGCATAGCCACTACAGTAAAATTACAATTTTTGAATTGGAAAGAACAAATTGGGCTTTTAGATTGTATTATATAACCTTAAATAGCTCTTAGCCTGCCTGTTTATATGCAAGCATTTAAATTAAACATTTATTATTGCTGTACTTAGCAGAGTTAAGGAAATATTTCAAGTTAGCATTTCATAGCCTATGTATTATTATACTAATCCCAATCCTAAATTGTTTATCTATGCAAATATATAATAATAATTCAGAAGTGTATATTGTATTTCAAATTGCTAGTCACAGCCTATATATTGTATTGTTGTTTAAATCTGTGTCTGATTGGATAAGTAACTCATCTATGCAAGTTCTGATATTGTCAGTTAATTTTGTATTAGGATAAATTGCAATTAAATAGCAGAATATATATTATCCTATTGTTTTATAAACACTGTTTAGAATTGTATTGCTTGGATGTTAAAGGTTTTTAGTCCCATTGTGTTAAATAAATAAAAGGCTGAATTGTGAAGGTATATTTTTCTGGGTTTTGTAAGAAGGATAGCATATCTTAAGAGTTGGTTTTAACGCATATAAATTTTGTTTCATTTCCTTTTATTGCAAATATACTTCAATATGTTTATGGATATTAACTAAATAAAAGAATTCAGATATTTATATTAATTGTATAGTCTAGTAGGTGCATGGTTGATAAGGGTTTCTATTTCTTTGTATTGTGTTTATAACCCTGCCATATAACTTATATATATTATTTGGATAGCACTGCTAAGATTTTCATAAATATACTGACAAGTCATACAATGCTTTATACTTGGTATATACAGGTACATATCGGTACAGTCATACAATGGTTTATACTGGGGGTATTCAGGTACATATCGGTACAATCATACAATGCTTTATACTGGGGGTATTCAGGTACATATCGGTACAGTCATACAATGCTTTATACCGGGTATTCAGGTACATATCGGTACAGTTATGCAATGCTTTATACTGAGGGTATTCAGGTACATATCAGTACAGTCATGCAATGCTTTATACTGGGGATATACAGGTACATATCGGTACAGTCATGCAATGCTTTATACTGGGGGTATACAGGTACATATCGGTACAGTCATACAATGCTTTATACCGGGTATTCAGGTACATATCGGTACAGTTATGCAATGCTTTATACTGAGGGTATTCAGGTACATATCAGTACAGTCATGCAATGCTTTATACTGGGTGTATTCAGGTACATATCGGTACAGTCATGCAATGCTTTATACCTAGGGGTATTCAGGTACATATCAGTACAGTCATGCAATGCTTTATACTGGGGGTATTCAGGTACATATCGGTACAGTCATGCAATGTTTTATACCGGGGTATTCAGGTACATATCGGTACAGTCATGCAATGCTTTATACTGGGGGTATTCAGGTACATATTGGTACAGTCATGCAATGCTTTATACTGGGGGTATACAGGTACATATTGGTACAGTCATGCAATGCTTTATACCGGGGTATTCAGGTACATATTGCTACAGTCACATAATGCTTTATACCTGGAGTATTCAGGTACATATCGGTACAGTCATGCAATGCTTTATACTGGGGGTATACAGGTACATATCGGTACAGTCATGCAATGCTTTATACCGGGGTATTCAGGTACATATTGCTACAGTCACACAATGCTTTATACTGGGGGTATTCAGGTACATATTGGTACAGTCATGCAATGCTTTATACTGGGGGTATTCAGGTATATATCGGTACAGTCATGCAATGCTTTATACTGGGGATATTCAGGTACATATCAGTACAGTCATGCAATGTTTTATACCGGGGTATTCAGGTACATATCGGTACACTCATGCAATGCTTTATACTGGGGTATTCAGGTACATATCGGTACAGTCATGCAATGTTTTATACCGGGGTATTCAGGTACATATCGGTACAATCATGCAATGCTTTATACTGGGGGTATTCAGGTACATATCGGTACAGTCATGCAATGCTTTATACTGGGGGTATTCAGGTACATATCAGTAGTCATGTAATGCTTTATACCGCGGTATTCAGGTACATATCGGTACAGTCTTGCAATGCTTTCTACCGGCATATTCAGGTACATATCGGTACAGTCATGCAATGCTTTATACCAAGGTATTCAGGTACATATCGGTACAGTCATGCAATGCTTTATCCTGGGGGTATACAGTTACATATCAGAGTCATGCAATGTTTTATACTGGGGGTATTCAGCTACATATCGGTACAGTCATACAATGCTTTTGTCAGGGTGCCAGGAATCAGACTGAGACGAGAAGTGCAAAAATAATCACACCTTTATTAAGAGCAAAAAATAATAAAAAGTCCACAAGTCAAATAACAAGCCAGGAGTCAAAACCAGAGCTGGTAGTCAGACAAGCCGAGTCAGGAGCCAAAGCGAATAGTCAGACGAGCCGGAATCAGGAACAAGGAAAACAGCAGAGTCAGGAACAAGCCAGGGATCAGGAACCAGGAGGGACGTCAGGCAGCCAGGTAATACACAGGAACTCTCACAAACAGGTCTGAGACAACGCAAAGGCAAAGCATACTGAACAGATGCCCTTTAAATAATAAGTGATGACATCACAATTCTGAGACTGCATCCTGTCTCACACGGATAATGCACACCAGTCTGGCCATAAAAGGAAGTTCATGAAATCAGCCGCATCCCCCACAATGCACCATAGTCAGCAAGAGAGGTGAGTAAAATGGCTCCCAGCAGCACATGGCAAACAAAAAGGGAAAAAACCCTGACAGTACACTCCCCTCAACGACACCTCCCCCGCGGGAGGACAAAAGGCTTATTGGGGAAACGGGCATGGAAGGCACGGAGGAGGGGGGAGCATGAACATCAGAGGAGGCAACCCAAGAACTTTCCTCCGGACCGTAGCCTCTCCAGTGAACCAAATACTGTACACGGCCCCTGGACATACGAGAGTCAATAATGCTGCTGACCTCATACTCCTCATGGTTGTCAACAAAGATAGGACGGGGACGAGGCAACACAGTGGTAAACCGATTACAAACCAATGGTTTCAAGAGGGAGACATGAAAAACATTGGAGATGCGCATAGCAGGAGGAAGGTCAAGAGCGTAGGCCACAGGATTAACCCGTCAGAGTATTCGAAAAGGACCAACATAAAGGGGAGCCAATTTATTGGAAGGCACACGAAGGTTCAAGTTGCGAGAGGACAGCCAAACTCTCTCACCAACCTGGTAGGAAGGTGTGGGCAGACACCTACGATCAGCCTGGAACTTTTGGCACCGCATAGAACGATGAAGGCAATTCTGAATCTGCACCCACGTGGAACGGAGTTGCCGTAGATGCTCCTCCAAAGCCGGAATACCCTGAGACATGAATGAACCGGGCAACAAGGATGGTTGAAACCCATAATTCGCCATGAACGGGGATAACTTGGAGGAAGCATTAATAGCACTATTACGAGCAAAATCTGCCCAAGGTAACAGTTCAAACCAATTATTGTGGTGATCTGAGACATAGCAACGGAGGAACTGTTCCAGAGCTTGATTAGACCGTTCCGCAGCCCCATTGGATTGAGGGTGATATGCCGAGGAGAAGGAAAGCTGGATCCCCATTTTAGCACAAAAGGAACACCAAAATCTGGAGACAAACTGGCTACCCTGGTCCGACACTATCTCCTTGGGTAACCCATGTAAACGAAAGACCTCCCGGGCAAAAATTGAAGTGAGCTCCTGAGCGGTAGGCAGCTTCATAAAGGGAATGCAATGTGACATTTTAGAAAAACGGTCAACCACCATAAGGATAACAGTATTGCCATTGGAAACAGGGAGCTCGACAATGAAGTCCATGGAAGATGTGTCCAATGACGCTCACCATTAGCAATAGGTTGAAGAAGACCCACAGGAAGACGTTGAGGAGTCTTATTCTGTGCACAAACTGAGCAGGAGGCAACATACGCAGCAACATCAGAACGAAGACCTGGCCACCAGAATTGTCGAGTGACAGACCAAATCATTGGGTTCTTGCCTGGGTGACTTTCGACTTTAGGATAGTGGTAAGTGTGCAAAAGATTAGTTCGAACATTCTCAGGAACAAAACACTTACCACTAGGTTTCTCTGGAGGTGCATTAATTTGTGCAGCCAGGATTTTCTCCCCCAAGGGAGAAGTCAAATTAGTACGTATGGTAGCCAAAATATGGTCAGGAGGTATAACAGGAGTTGGTACAGACTCCTCCTTGGACAGAGGTGAAGATTGTCAAGAGAGGGCATCAGCCCTAACATTCTTATTACCAGGCAGGTAGGAGACCACATAATTAAACCGAGAGAAAATAGCGCCCATCTGGACTGTTGGGGCGACAAACGTTTTGCTTCAGATAGATAAGTTAAATTCTTGTGGTCAGTAAGAATGAGCAAAGGCATGCTAGAACCCTCGAGAAGATGCCTCCATTCCTTGAGTGCCAAAATTATGGCCAGTAATTCCCTGTTGCCAATTTCATAATTGCACTCCGCTGGAGACAATTTCTGAGAGAAGAAACCACACGGATGCAAGGAACCGTCAGGCATAGGACGTTGAGACAAGAGGGCACCTACTCCAGTCTCAGACGCATCGACCTCAAGAACGAAAGGCAGGACAGGGTTAAGATGAGCCAGAACTGGAGCGGCAGCAAAGGCAGTCTTAAGACTATCAAAGGCCTTAATGGCAGTAGGTGACCAATGGAGTGGATCATTCTCTTTACGGGTCATGTCTGTGATAGGTTTGACCAAGGAAGAAAAGTTTTTAATAAACTTTCTATAGCAATTGGCGAACCCCAAAAATCGTTGAATAGACCGAAGACCAACTGGGCGAGGCCACTACAGAACTGCAGATAACTTGTCAGGATCCATGGAGAACCCTGCAATGGAGATAACATAACCTAGGAAGGTTACTTGAGTCTGATGGAACTCACATTTCTTGAGTTTACAAAACAGGCCGTTCTCACGTAGTCTCTGAAGAACCCGTGTAACATCAGAATGATGAGCCTCAAGTGTGGGTGAGTGTATGAGGATGTCGTCTAAGTACACCACTACACACTGTTGCAACATATCTGGTAGGACATCATTAATAAATTCCTGAAAAACAGCAGGAGCATTACATGGGCCAAAGGGCATTACAAGATACTCATAATGCCCGCTCCTGGTGTTAAATGCTGTTTTCCATTCGTGGCCCTCCTTAATCCTAACGAGATTGTACGCTCCTCTCAAATCAAGTTTAGTAAAGACCGTAGCTCCCTTGAGGCGGTCAAAGAGTTCCGTAATGAGCGGAATAGGGTAAGCATTCTTAATGGTAAGACGATTAAGACCCCTATAATCGATGCATGGTCTTAACTCGCCACCCTTTTTCTTCACAAAGAAGAAGCCAGCCCCTGCAGGAGAGCAGGATTTGAGGATGATCCCCCGCGACAGAGCATCGGCAACTAACTCCTCCATAGCACAATTCTCTGCAACAGACAGAGGGTACACCCGGCCCCGAGGAGAAATGGCTCCGGGTTGCAGGTCTATGGCACAATCGTAAGACCGGTGAGGAGGCAAAGTACCGGCACGCATCTTGTCAAAAACATCTAGGAATTCTCGGTACTCCTCTGGCAATTGAGATACCAAAGAAGTGCACAAGACTTTAACTGGTTTCTGAAGACAAGTGAAAATACATTGTGGGGACCACGACAAATTTACGGACCTGCGCCAGTCGAGACCGGGATTGTGCTTTTGGAGCCAGGGATAACCCAGAACAACCGGAAAATGTGGAGAGTTTATTACCTGGAACTGGAGGGTTTCAAAATGGAGAGCCCCAACAGCCATGGACAATGGAGCAGTTTTGTGAGTAACAAGTGCGGGCTGAAGGGGCCTGCCATCAATGGCCTCAATAGCAAGCGGAACAGACCGAGGCAAAACAGGAATGGAGTGCTTTGATAAAAAAGCACTGTCAATGAAATAGCCCGCAGCACGGGAGTCAAGAAGAGCCTGAGTGACTATGGAGGAGTCCACCCAGGAAAGGACAACCGTGACCAAAGGTTTCTCTTTAAGCGGTTCCGGGGACAAGGATAAACCACCCAAGGTCTGCCCCCGACAGGACCTTAGGTGTGAGCATTTCCCGGCCGTGTAGGACAAGACTTCAAAAGGTGGCCCTGTAACCCACAATAGAGGCAGAGCCCCTCCCTCCTCCTAAAGGCCCTCTCCGCCGTGGAGAGACGCGTGAATCCCAACTGCATCGGCTCAGCAGTACCTGGTGACTCGGGACCAGGAGGCATGGGAGGAGAGGGAGGCATGGGTGGGAATGAACACCTAGGAGACAACGGAACAGGAGGCTTCCGCAAGCGCTCCTTGAAAGAGGGCCTCTCTGTGGCTGATGTCAATTAGGATCAAAAAAGACACCAATGCCTCGAGATGCTCTGGTAAATCTCTGGCAGCAACTTCGTCTTTAATCGCATCAGAGAACCCATGAAAGAAGGCGGCAACAAGGGCTTCATTGTTCCAACCTACCTCTGCGGCAAGCGTACGGAACTCAATAGCATACTGAGCAACAGACCTTGTACCTTGCTGAATGGACATGAGTCGTTTAGCAGCAGAGGAGAAGCGAGCCGGAACATCAAATACCCTTCGAAAGGAGGCCACAAATTCAGGGTAATTTGAAATCACAGGTTTATTAGTAATTTGAAATCACAGGTTTATTAGTCTCCCACAAGGGATTAGCCCAGGCAAGAGCTGTGTCATAGAGTAACGAGATGAGAAATCCTACCTTAGCTCTGTCACAGGGAAATTCCTGAGGTAACATCTCAAAGTAAATGCCCACCTGGTTCAAAAACCTTCTGCACTGAATAGGATCGCCTCCATATCGCAGAGGTAGAGGTGCAGAACCAGACATGCTCCTGGTAGGCATAGGTGCAGCAGCGTAAACAGAAGCAGCCTTAACTTGCGGGACACTTTGGTCCAAATGTGCAGTGCGAGTCAGCAGGGTTTGCAGGGCTTGTGCAAATTGATCCAAGCGGTGATCCTGTACATCCATCCTGGAAATGATGGCAGGTAAAGGTGGATTATTAGCACCAACAGGATTCATGGCCTTTGCGTAATGTCAGGGTGCCAGGAATCAGACTGAGACGAGAAGTGCAAAAATAATCACACCTTTATTAATAGCAAAAAATAATAATAAGTCCACAAGTCAAGGAACAAGCCAGGAGTCAAAACCAGAGCTGGTAGTCAAACGAGCCGAGTCAGGAGCCAAAGCGAATAGTCAGACGAGCCGGAATCAGGAACAAGGAAAACAGCAGAGTCAGGAACAAGCCAGGGATCAGGAACCAGGAAGGACGTCAGGCAGCCAGGTAATACACAGGAACTCTCACAAACAGGTCTGAGACCACGCAAAGGCAAAGCATACTGAACAGAGGCCCTTTAAATAATAAGTGATGACATCACAATTCTGAGACTGCATCCTGTCTCACACGGATGATGCACACCAGTCTGACCATAAAAGGAAGTGCAGGAAATGAGCAGCATCCCCCACAATGCACCATAGTCAGCAAGAGAAGTGAGTAAAATGGCTGCCAGCAGCACATGGCAAACAAACAGGGAAAAAACTGTGACAGCTTTATACTGGGGGTATTCAGGTACATATCGGTACAGTCATGCAATGCTTTACACTGGGGGTATACAGGTCCATATCAGTACAGTCATACATTGTTTATACTGGGGGTATTCAGGTACATATCGGTACAGTCATGCAATGCTTTATACAGGTGGTATACAGGTACATATCGGTACAGTCATGCAATGCTTTATACTGCGGATATTCAGGTACATATCGGTACAGTCATGCAATACTTTATACTGGGGGTATTCAGGTACATATCGGTACAGTCATGCAATGCTTTATACTGGGGGTATTCAGGTACATATCAGTACAGTCATGCAATGCTTTATACTGGGGATATTCAGGTACATATCGGTACAGTCATGCAATGCTTTATACTGGGGGTATTCAGGTACATATCAGTACAGTCATGCAATGCTTTATACTGGGGGTATGCAGTTACATATCGGTACAGTAATGCAATGCTTTATACTGGGGGTATTCAGGTACATATCGGTACAGTCATGCAATGCTTTATACTGGGGATATTCAGGTACATATCGTACAGTCATGCAATGCTTTATACTGGGGGTATTCAGGTACATATCGGTACAGTCATGCAATGCTTTATACTGGGGGTATACAGCTACATATCGGTACAGTCATGCAATGCTTTATACTGGGGGTATTCAGGTACATATCGGTACAGTCATGCAATGCTTTATACTGGGGGTATTCAGGTACATATCGTACAGTCATGCAATGCTTTATACTGGGGGTATTCAGGTACATATCGGTACAGTCATGCAATGCTTTATACTGGGGGTATTCAGGTACATATCAGTACAGTCATACAATGCTTTATACTGGGGGTATTCAGGTACATATCAGTACAGTCATACAATGCTTTATACTGGGGGTATTCAGGTACATATCGGTACAGTCATACAATGCTTTATACCGGGGTATTCAGGTACATATCGGTACAGTCATGCAATGCTTTATACTGGAGGTAATCAGGTACATATCGTACAGTCATGGAATGCTTTATACTGGGGGTATTCAGGTACATATCGGTACAGTCATGCAATGCTTTATACTGGGGGTATTCAGGTACATATCAGTAGAGTCATGCAATGCTTTATACTGGGGGTATACAGTTACATATCGGTACAGTCATGCAATGCTTTATACTGGGGGTATTCAGGTACATATCAGTAGAGTCATGCAATGCTTTATACTGGGGGTATTCAGGTACATATCGGTACAGTCATGCAATGCTTTATACTGGGGGTATTCAGGTACATATCAGTAGAGTCATGCAATGCTTTATACTGAGGATATTCAGGTACATATCGGTACAGTCATGCAATGCTTTATACTGGGGGTATTCAGGTACATATCAGTACAGTCATGCAATGCTTTATACTGGGGGTATTCAGGTACATATCAGTACAGTCATGCAATGCTTTATACTGGGGGTATTCAGGTACATATCAGTAGAGTCATGCAATGCTTTATACTGGGGGTATACAGATACATATCGGTACAGTCATGCAATGCTTTATACTTGGGGTATTTAGGTACATATCAGTACAGTCATGCAATGCTTTATACTGGGGGTATTCAGGTACATATCGGTACAGTCATGCAATACTTTATACTGGGGGTATTCAGGTACATATCGGTACAGTCATGCAATGCTTTATACTGGGGGTATTCAGGTACATATCAGTACAGTCATGCAATGCTTTATACTGGGGATATTCAGGTACATATCGGTACAGTCATGCAATGCTTTATACTGGGGGTATTCAGGTACATATCAGTACAGTCATGCAATGCTTTATACTGGGGGTATGCAGTTACATATCGGTACAGTAATGCAATGCTTTATACTGGGGGTATTCAGGTACATATCGGTACAGTCATGCAATGCTTTATACTGGGGATATTCAGGTACATATCGTACAGTCATGCAATGCTTTATACTGGGGGTATTCAGGTACATATCGGTACAGTCATGCAATGCTTTATACTGGGGGTATACAGCTACATATCGGTACAGTCATGCAATGCTTTATACTGGGGGTATTCAGGTACATATCGGTACAGTCATGCAATGCTTTATACTGGGGGTATTCAGGTACATATCGTACAGTCATGCAATGCTTTATACTGGGGGTATTCAGGTACATATCGGTACAGTCATGCAATGCTTTATACTGGGGGTATTCAGGTACATATCAGTACAGTCATACAATGCTTTATACTGGGGGTATTCAGGTACATATCAGTACAGTCATACAATGCTTTATACTGGGGGTATTCAGGTACATATCGGTACAGTCATACAATGCTTTATACCGGGGTATTCAGGTACATATCGGTACAGTCATGCAATGCTTTATACTGGAGGTAATCAGGTACATATCGTACAGTCATGGAATGCTTTATACTGGGGGTATTCAGGTACATATCGGTACAGTCATGCAATGCTTTATACTGGGGGTATACAGTTACATATCAGTAGAGTCATGCAATGCTTTATACTGGGGGTATTCAGGTACATATCAGTAGAGTCATGCAATGCTTTATACTGGGGGTATACAGTTACATATCGGTACAGTCATGCAATGCTTTATACTGGGGGTATTCAGGTACATATCAGTAGAGTCATGCAATGCTTTATACTGGGGGTATTCAGGTACATATCGGTACAGTCATGCAATGCTTTATACTGGGGGTATTCAGGTACATATCAGTAGAGTCATGCAATGCTTTATACTGAGGATATTCAGGTACATATCGGTACAGTCATGCAATGCTTTATACTGGGGGTATTCAGGTACATATCAGTACAGTCATGCAATGCTTTATACTGGGGGTATTCAGGTACATATCAGTACAGTCATGCAATGCTTTATACTGGGGGTATTCAGGTACATATCAGTAGAGTCATGCAATGCTTTATACTGGGGGTATACAGATACATATCGGTACAGTCATGCAATGCTTTATACTTGGGGTATTTAGGTACATATCAGTACAGTCATGCAATGCTTTATACTGGGGGTATTCAGGTACATATCGGTACAGTCATGCAATGCTTTATACTGGGGGTATTCAGGTACATATCGGTACAGTCATGCAATGCTTTATACTGGGGATATTCAGGTACATATCGGTACAGTCATGCAATGCTTTATACTGGGGGTATTCAGGTACATATCAGTACAGTCATGCAATGCTTTATACTGGGGATATTCAGGTACATATCGGTACAGTCATACAATGCTTTATACTGGGGGTATACAGGTACATATCGGTACAGTCATACAATGCTTTATACTGGGGGTATTCAGGTACATATCGGTACAGTCATGCAATGCTTTATACTGGGGGTATTCAGGTACATATCGTTACAGTCATGCAATGCTTTATACTGGGGGTATTCAGGTACATATCGGTACAGTCATGCAATGCTTTATACTGGGGGTATTCAGGTACATATCGGTACAGTCATACAATGCTTTATACTGGGGGTATACAGGTACATATCGGTACAGTCATGCAATGCTTTATACTGGGGGTATTCAGGTACATATCGGTACAGTCATGCAATGCTTTATACTGGGGGTATTCAGGTACATATCAGTACAGTCATGCAATGCTTTATACTGGGGGTATTCAGGTACATATCAGTACAGTCATGCAATGCTTTATACTGGGGATATTCAGGTACATATCAGTACAGTCATGCAATGCTTTATACTGGGGGTATTCAGGTACATATCAGTACAGTCATGCAATGCTTTATACTGGGGATATTCAGGTACATATCGGTACAGTCATACAATGCTTTATACTGGGGGTATACAGGTACATATCGGTACAGTCATACAATGCTTTATACTGGGGGTATTCAGGTACATATCGGTACAGTCATACAATGCTTTATACTGGGGGTATACAGGTACATATCGGTACAGTCATACAATGCTTTATACTGGGGGTATTCAGGTACATATCGGTACAGTCATGCAATGCTTTATACTGGGGGTATTCAGGTACATATCAGTAGAGTCATGCAATGCTTTATACCGGGTATTCAAGGACATTACGGTACAGTCATGCAATGCTTTATACTGGGGGTATACAGGTACATATCGGTACAGTCATGCAATGCTTTATACTGGGGATATTCAGGTACATATCACATATCAGTAGAGTCATGCAATGCTTTATACCGGGTATTCAAGGACATTACGGTACAGTCATGCAATGCTTTATACCGAGGTATTCAGGTACACAATAACACGCTGACTGATCGGTACCGGGTCAGACTGCAGGGGACGCGCTCGGCTTTTCTAGTACTCACCTTGCTTTTTCTCGTTAAACTCAGACTGATTTGTAAACCACGCCCCCTCAGACAGCGCCCTCGTTTTTTTCCAATAGTGAAATAAAGATCCTTGTCCTTGGTTATGAGATTGGCCAATCACAGCCCGCTTGCGCGTAGCTTTAAATGGAACCGCCAGAGTTTTCCAGTTACCTAAGCAAGTGTTTTGTTATGGGCGGGGCTATGGGTCACACTATGGTGAGGTCATGAAACCCGGAAGTAGATTTACATATGTTGCCCTTCGCCGCACCTTTATAAGGAATGACGTAACCGCCCGGACTGACTGGGAAGGGAAGTTGTTGTGAACTTGTGTGTAGATAGAATCCTAAGCTTGTGGTACTGACTGAGGCTAAATGCTGGTGCCTGAGGCTGTACAAAATGGTGCTCAGTGTAGAAGTGGTAGATAAAACGTGTTGCTCTCCAGTGCTAATAAATGTGCTTACAGCAGGCGCAGATCTAAATACCCAGAGGAATTGGAGGGGTTAAATCACAAACCTGTATATATCAGGTGTGACACTAAATGTATATGTGAAGTCTTTGTAATACATATGGCCCATATCCATGCGTTAGTAATGTAATTGTAACCTGTTTTGTTTACCCAGGCTTCCTCATATCAGCAGGTTATGTCGCTACACCTGATGATTGTTACAAAAGACACATTTAAAGTGATGGTAAACTTTGTATAAACAGATACAGAATGTTAGTATATATAATATATTATATATATATATAAATATATTATATATATATATATAGATATATAATATTTATATATATATATATATATATATATATATATATATATATATATATATATATATATATATATATATATATATAAAATAATGAGGAGTTCACTCTCATGATGCTGAAGTTAGCTACTTATTCGGCCAGCTTCTTATTCGAATGCTGAAGTTAGCTACTTATTCGGCCAGCTTCTTATTCGGCCAGCTTCTTATTCGAAGATTCAAGTTAGCTTACTATTCACCCAGCATCCTATTCTAGTTAGCTTCTTATTAATGAAATAAATTATTTATTAAACAACAATTAGCAAAGTTAATATGATATTAATCATTAAATTTGGCACCAAAGGTGGCACCATAATTTTCATTTATTTTAATAGGGAAATTCTGAATAAGATAACAAGCTTTTAAGCTTGGCTCACTCACATTTTACTTGTTTTATACTAATTGGGCATCCCTCTATAGAAAAAGAATCAATCTTGCCTGAGCCAAATTATATTGATCATGTAATATGGCACCAAACCTGGTACCCTCATTTCAATGCATTTCAATGGGAGAATTTGAATAAGTAACCAAGCTTTTAATCTATGAAAACCATCTTGGCTCACTTACATTTTACTTGTTTTATACTAATTGGGCATCCCTCTATATAAAAATAATCAATCTAGCCTGAGCCAAATGATATTGATCATGTAATATGGCACCAAACCTGGTACCCTAATTCCAATGCATTTCAAAGGGCAATTCTGAATAAGTAACCAAGCTTTTAATCTATGAAAAACATCTTGGCTCATTCACATTTGGCCTGTTTGCACTCTCCAGGACTTTTTAGAAGTTTAATTCCAATATGTCACTCCTCATTATTTTCTATTTACTTATCTGCTGCACCCTGGGCATTGGAACTGGATTTCTGGAGTGCTTGTCTATCCTGAACTTTTATATATATATATATATATATATATATATATATATATATATATATATATATTTTATTTACACATAATTAAGCCCCCACAAAAAAAAATGACCAGCAGACACAGCCAAGTATTACTTACAGTGTGGCTGCACTGCTCTGCACTTGTTGGCTTAGGAAGGCTGCGTACTGCTGGCTGCTGCACAGGACCCACTAAGGTAAAAAATGGCCATGTTTCAGCAGGCAGACACAGCCCGCTGCGCGGCCACCGCACCACCAACACACCTGCCTGCCTCAGTCTCTCTGTTGCTCTCAGCCTGCAGCCGGAATCGGATGTGTCGACTCCTCGACCCTCTTCCCCCCTCCCACTGTCCCTCCCACACCAATCTCCGTCTCTCTCCTGCAGGCAGCAGACTCACCCGTTTTGTAACCCCGGGCTAAGCGGTCCTCTGGCCAGCTAATGTTTTGTAAAGTCTGCTCACTGCTGCACCAGGGGAGCGCTTCGCCCGGGGTATTTGAGGCTAGTTCCGGGACACGGGACACAGAGCCTCAGACCGGGATGGTCCCGGTGAAACCGGGGCGGGTGGCAACCCTAGTTAGCTCACCTAAAAATATTACTTTTCAAGTGGGCGGCCAGAGCACTGGGTATTTGAAAAAATAAGTTATAGCGCATCTTCTTTTCAACTGATGAATTAATCTAAAATATCACTTTTATTCTGTATCTCTTTATACAAAGGGGAACGTTTACGATCACTTTAAATATACACTAGTAGCTTTGTAACAACAACTATGTTTCACAATAGGTGCTTATACCTGAAGGTGGGCTTCCTGTTTTATGTTTTGCATTTCCCATTGTAGTTGTTTCCTCCCTCCCTCTCTGTTCCCTTTCCCTATCTCATTGTTTTTTGCGGTTTCTATTTTTTTGACTCTTTCATTTTCCCCCTTCAAAGATATTACTGCCTTTACAATGCAAGCCCCCAACTCATTGGCAACACCCAATATGAACAAAGAGAGTGAAGCTCAACCCATGGGACTATGTTCACACTGGAGATCCCCTGATCCCAGTGTTGTCACATACCTGCAGCCCTGTTCAAGCATAGCCTTTGGTGTGTTTCTTTCCTGTCTTGATCAAATGTTCCTTATCTGTTATTTTTGTATTGAAGCTCTTATAATCGATCCTCAGCCTCTTTTGAGTGATCTTATTTTAAAAATAAAAAGGTCCATCAGTCTCACAGTAATCCACAAGGGATGGTCTCCTGCATTACCATTCTCAATTAAAGCTTTGTGTATTTTAGGTTAATTAGTTAACTGTTAGGGAGCATTGGGCTGAGAAACATATCAAGTGAGAACTCCTTTTGGCGTAGAACTCTTAATTACCTTGATGAGCTAATTACACAACCAACGGGGCATTTAAAATTGTATAAATTAAGATTCAATTGCTCCCATTGCAAAGTACCCTTTATACTTTTTATTTTATTAACTGAATTTAGTAAAGGGACAGTCTACTCCAAAATTTTTATAGTTTAAAAAGACAATCCCTTTAATTACCCATTCCCCAATTTTGCACAACCGACACAGTTATATTAATACACTTTTCACCTCATTACCTTGTATCTAAGCCTTTGTAGACTGCCCCCTTATCTCAGGGTTGTCAGAAAGTGTATCTTAGACAATTAGTGCAGACTCATGAATAACTCCACGGGAGTGAGCACAATGTTATTTATAAGGCACACATAAACTAGTCCTTTCTGGCTGTGAAAAGCTATAATAATGCATAATATCAGGGTACCTGTGAAATAACATTAAATAAACTACAGAAGTATCACATAATTTAATATTTCATTTTAGCTAATATCTAATTTGATATGAATTGGTCTCACTACAGCCCCTGTCCCCCTCACTGCTTAAGACAAGTTGAGGACAAAAGGGAAACATTTGTTCAGTTAAAGAAGATAACTAACTGCTGTGGATAAACAGCCGAGAGATCTACAATATTCAACTCTTTGAAGTTTAAAGGGACGCTGAACCCAATTTTTTTCTTTTGTGATTCAGATAGAGCATGATATTTTAAGCAACTTTCTAATTTACTCCAATTATCAAATTTTCTTCATTCTCTTGGTATCTTTATTTGAAATGCAAGAATGTAAGTTTAGATGCCGGCCCATTTTTGGTGAACAACCTGGGTTGTCCTTGCTGATTGGTGGATAAATTCATCCACCAATAAAAAGTGCTGTCCAGAGTACTGAACCAAAAAAAAAAAAAAAAAAAAAAAAAAGCTTAGATGCCTTGATAATAGGAGTAAATTAGAAAGTTGATTAAAATTGCATGCTCTATCTGAATCACATAAGAATTTTTTTTGGGTTCAGTGTCCCTTTAAGTGTATGCAGAGAAGAACCAGTTTTACAGGGAAAGTGACCATTCACACTTCAATACAAATTGGTACATGCTGAGTTTTCAATAAACATCCTCCCCAGACTGGGTGACAACTTAAACCTTACTAGCAAAATGTGTACTTTGAAAGCATAAATGTCTTGAAGAGTTAAAGTTTAAACAAACTATCTATATAGCTTTCAAATATTTAATATATGCCTCAGACTGTCCAAATAAATCGTATAAACGTATATTTGTGGATCTGAAAAAAAATGCCTAACAGTAACATATTAGATAAGTATTTGATAACTTTAATGAGTAGCTATATAGTCAATGTAAAATGTTTAACCCCTTGGTGAACAGACTACTTTTCCATTTGTTGACCGTCTGGGACCAGGGCTATTTTTACATGTCTGCTGTGTTTGTGTTTAGCTGTAATTTCCCTCCTACTCATTTACTGTATCCACACATATTATATACCATTTTTCTCGCCATTAAATGGTCTTTCTAAAGATACCATTATTTTTATCATATCTTATAATTTACTATAAAAAAATATAAAATATGAGGAAAAAATGGAAAAAAACACACTTTGACCCCCAAAATCTGTTATACACCTACAACCACCAAAAATACCCATGCTAAATATTTTCTATTTTTTTTCCTGAGTTTAGAAATATCCAATGTTTAGATATTCTTTGTTTTTTTTTAAAGTTATAGGGCAATAAATACAAGTAGCATTTTGCTTTTTTCAAACAATTATTTTTTTTTCAAAATTAGCAATAGTTACATTGGAACACTGATATCTGTCAGGAATCTCTGAATAACCCTTCACATGTATGTATATATATATAGATATATATATATATATATATATATATATATATATATATATATATATATATATATATTTAGTAGACAACCCAAAGTATTGATCTAGGCCCATTTTGGTATATTTCATGCCACCATTTTACCACCAAATGCGTTTAAATAAAAAAATCATTAGCTTTTTCACAAACTTTTTCACAAACTTTAGGTTTCTCACTGAAATTATTTACCAACAGCTTGTGCATTTATGGCATAAATAATTGTAAATGCTTCTATGGGATCCCCTGTGTTCAGAAATAGCAGACATATATGGCTTTGGCATTGCTTTTTGGTAATTAGAAGGCCGCTAAATACCGCTGAGCACCACACGTGTATTATGTCCAGCAGTGAAGGGTTATTTAGGGAGCTTGTAGGGTTAATTTTAGCTTTAGTGTAATGTAGTAGACAACCCAAAGAATTGATCTAGACCTATTTTGGTATATTTCATGCCACCATTTCACCGCCAAATGCGATCAAATAAAAAAAATAGTTAACTTTTTCACAATTTTAGGTTTCTCACTGAAATTATTTACAAACAGTGCAATCATGGCACACATGGTTGTAAATTCTCCTCTAGGATCCCCTTTGTTCAGAAATAGCATATATATATGACTTTGGCATTGCTTTTTTGTAATTAGAAGGCTGAAAAATGCTGCTGCGCATCACACGTGTATTATGTCCAGCAGTTAAGGTGTTAATTAGGGAGCTTGTAGGGTTAATTTTAGCATAAGTGTAGAGATCAGCCTCCCACCTGACACATCCCACCCCCTGACCCCCCCTCAAACAGCTCCCTTCCCTCTCCCACAATTGTCACCGCCATCTTAAGTACTGGCAGAAAGCCTGGCAGTATAAAAATAAAGGTGTTTTTTTAATATATATAAGTGTAGGATCCCCCTGTACGTCCTTGGTCCTTAAGGGATTAATCAACTTGTTTCAAAATGGATAACATATTCTTATATTTTTCAGGCATCTAATAAGTGCATTTGTAATTGGTGCTGTAAATTATATCATGTGTTTTTATACACTCAGCAAGAGATATACAAATATGCAATATTTATATTAATATGGGATAATAATCCAATATAAATATAGCTATATGAAATTACATCTTATTGCTAATCTCAAGGTATGTATGTGATATTAAGATGATAACTGAGATATGAATTAGATCCATGCTAAAAGTATTAAAATCCTTTTAAATACCCATATATTTAAATGTATAGGAATTACTTTGTAATGTGGTACTAGAGATATACTCATGTTTAATATGAAAATACTCAGACTAAATTATATTAAATAGACCATGTATGGAACATATAGTTATTAAAACTAGGAGATTAAAAGTTTATAAAAATAGGCATTTAATAAAAAAAATATATAAGAATCTGTATTTACTGTTACCATTATTGATGGTGAGACTGCATTTCTGGTTGTCTGCTGCCACCAATAGTTAAAAAATGGTATTTGACTGCTCAGGGAGGCATTTCCCAAATAGCCTTTGAGATGTTCAGATCCGAGGGCCAATCAGGGACAAGCTCCTTTAAGGGCCTATCAAAGGGACAAGCTTCCGTAAGTGCGTATCCAAAACGTTCACCAATGATTACAAAATACAAGCGGGGTCATCACTTGATAAACTCATGCAAGAGGAAGGAAAGAGGTCTTTTGGTCTTTGCTGCTGAATTTTTGACTGAATTGAATAACCTTGCTGCCTTTGAACACAGTCTTTACAAAGCAAAACTGGGCCTTACTTTTCTTATCCATATTGCAATACCTCTCTTATTTATGAGGTAAACTGGGTCTCTCAAACAAAAACAGTTAGGAGCACCAAAAAGCGAGTGAAAAACAAAATTTATTTACAGTTATTTTAACAAAAGGGTTAGTTAACCCCAGGGTAAGAGTGTGTTCACAAAAAAACGAAATACAGAGAACAAAAAGGCTGACCGGTTTCGGCGTCTGCCTTAATCCTAGGCTAGGATTAAGGCAGACGCCGAAACCGGTTATGAAGCAGCGGTCATAACCCTGTCCGTCTGCTCTGAGCAGGCGGACAGGAATCGCCGGAAATCAACCTGATTGAGTACGATCGGGTCGATTGACACCTCCCTGCTGGCGGCCGATTGGCCGCGAGTCTGCAGGGGGCGGCGTTGCACCAGCAGCTCTTGTGAGTGCTGGTGCAATGTTAAATGCAGAGAGCGTATTGCTCTCCGCATTTAACGAGGTCTTGCGGACCTGATCCGCACTGTCCGATCAGGTCCGCAAGACCTTTGATAAATAGCGGCCATTATCTATATTTTTAAACAATAAAACATTTGGTGTAGACTGTCCCATTAAATAAGTGTGCTCAGAAAAGGCTTAGAATGGAGGATGTGAGCTTCAAACAAAGAAGAACCCCACTTTTTGGTGAAAATTAAGAATATTTCAAAACAGAAAAGAACCAATAACAGAAGAATATTTTTTAATTAATGAAGGCTCAGGTAGGTTAATATATTGGTTTCATAGGCATGCAGTAAGGTTTCATAATCTTGCAGCTAAATGTCATACTGATGAGAGAATATTGGGGACAGCAATCACCAGGGCCTCCATCAGGGGGTGAATAGGGTGAATTGAATAACCTTGCTGCCTTTGAACACAGTCTTTACAAAGCAAAACTGGGCCTTACTTTTCTTATCCATATTGCAATACCTCTCTTATTTATGAGGTAAACTGGGTCTCTCAAACAAAAACAGTTAGGAGCACCAAAAAGCGAGTGAAAAACAAAATTTATTTACAGTTATTTTAACAAAAGGGTTAGTTAACCCCAGGGTAAGAGTGTGTTCACAAAAAAAACGAAATACAGAGAACAAAAAGGCTGACCGGTTTCAGCGTCTGCCTTAATCCTAGGCTAGGATTAAGGCAGACGCCGAAACCGGTTATGAAGCAGCGGTCATAACCCTGTCCGTCTGCTCTGAGCAGGCGGACAGGAATCGCCGGAAATCAACCTGATTGAGTACGATCGGGTCGATTGACACCTCCCTGCTGGCGGCCGATTGGCCGCGAGTCTGCAGGGGGCGGCGTTGCACCAGCAGCTCTTGTGAGTGCTGGTGCAATGTTAAATGCGGAGAGCGTATTGCTCTCCGCATTTAGCGAGGTCTTGCGGACCTGATCCGCACTGTCCGATCAGGTCCGCAAGACCTTTGATAAATAGCGGCCATTATCTATATTTTTAAACAATAAAACATTTGGTGTAGACTGTCCCATTAAATAAGTGTGCTCAGAAAAGGCTTAGAATGGAGGATGTGAGCTTCAAACAAAGAAGAACCCCACTTTTTGGTGAAAATTAAGAATATTTCAAAACAGAAAAGAACCAATAACAGAAGAATATTTTTTAATTAATGAAGGCTCAGGTAGGTTAATATATTGGTTTCATAGGCATGCAGTAAGGTTTCATAATCTTGCAGCTAAATGTCATACTGATGAGAGAATATTGGGGACAGCAATCACCAGGGCCTCCATCAGGGGGTGAATAGGGTGAATTGAATAACCTTGCTGCCTTTGAACACAGTCTTTACAAAGCAAAACTGGGCCTTACTTTTCTTATCCATATTGCAATACCTCTCTTATTTATGAGGTAAACTGGGTCTCTCAAACAAAAACAGTTAGGAGCACCAAAAAGCGAGTGAAAAACAAAATTTATTTACAGTTATTTTAACAAAAGGGTTAGTTAACCCCAGGGTAAGAGTGTGTTCACAAAAAAACGAAATACAGAGAACAAAAAGGCTGACCGGTTTCGGCGTCTGCCTTAATCCTAGGCTAGGATTAAGGCAGACGCCGAAACCGGTTATGAAGCAGCGGTCATAACCCTGTCCGTCTGCTCTGAGCAGGCGGACAGGAATCGCCGGAAATCAACCTGATTGAGTACGATCGGGTCGATTGACACCTCCCTGCTGGCGGCCGATTGGCCGCGAGTCTGCAGGGGGCGGCGTTGCACCAGCAGCTCTTGTGAGTGCTGGTGCAATGTTAAATGCGGAGAGCGTATTGCTCTCTGCATTTAGCGAGGTCTTGCGGACCTGATCCGCACTGTCCGATCAGGTCCGCAAGACCTTTGATAAATAGCGGCCATTATCTATATTTTTAAACAATAAAACATTTGGTGTAGACTGTCCCATTAAATAAGTGTGCTCAGAAAAGGCTTAGAATGGAGGATGTGAGCTTCAAACAAAGAAGAACCCCACTTTTTGGTGAAAATTAAGAATATTTCAAAACAGAAAAGAACCAATAACAGAAGAATATTTTTTAATTAATGAAGGCTCAGGTAGGTTAATATATTGGTTTCATAGGCATGCAGTAAGGTTTCATAATCTTGCAGCTAAATGTCATACTGATGAGAGAATATTGGGGACAGCAATCACCAGGGCCTCCATCAGGGGGTGAATAGGGTGACTCCTGTCAGGGGCCCAGTGTGCCAGGGAGCCCCATGAGGCAAGCACAACTATTATGTAAAAAATAAGGGCACTATAGCAGAGTTCTATTGAGTGTGGGAAATGTAATTACAAGTAGTAAAAAAATTAGCATTTGCAGGGATTTCTGAGTGTGCACTAAATCACTATGCACAGTGTGAGACAGATTTGGCACTTTAATTTGAACAGTGTGTGCCTGAGTCAGGCGACAGATCACTTTCATTTGCAGAGTAGGTAGAACTTACTTAGTAAATGTTTTTTTATTTATTTGTGCAATTTCAGATTGTAACTTCAGTGTGGTAGTTGTGTGGTGGGGCAAGGAGTCCATAAAAACATTTTTTTTGGCAATATGCAGCAAAGTATTTATGATTATTTGACAATGCTGTAGAAATTCTATATTTAAAACCATGCAGACATATTTCCTCCTTAATACACAAATGGTAGGCGCCCTTTTGGCAGATATGATTTTTTTACTTCGATATATATATATATATATAATTACATTCCAGTTTACTGCCCCCTTATGCAAGGACTTTGCAGATGCCAGGAGGCATTTTATCTAAGATTTTTACATCTGCATAAAATGTTATACTCTCAGGCTAAGATTGTTCAGTGTTTGAAATGAGACAGGTTAACTTAACACTGTTAGGTTTACACTACAGCTGACTTAATTTTGAAATACATACAAACAAGCCTTAATCCTGCATTTAACCAGATTTAATGGTATGAGACCTAGTGCCACAGCTTATGGTTCCACCAAGACCATATAGAGTACAGCATTTTCAAAATCCATAAGTACAGCTGACAGATGGGAACATTTGTACACCAGATTTGAAGTGGTGCTCTTGGTTGGGGAAAATGGGGGGGGGGGGCCACAAACATATGTCAACCTTTCAAAAGTACTTCTTCATCTACCCATATGGACAGATCAATAATGTACAAGGTTGAATTCACAAAATTATTTTTGTTTGCACATTTAGAAATATGATTCTTTAAAAAGGGATCTCTTAATTTCTGCTATTTTTTATCATGCATGTCACACACTGTTAATTTAGGGGATGGCAATGTGCAGAAATTTTACCTGCTGCAATTGTTTCTGTGGGTGTCTGTGTTTATGTCTTTGTGCTTTTGTTGGTGTCTCTATAAGTGTGTATGCATTTTTTTTCTGTGGATCTCTCTGTGAGGGTTTGTGTGTATGTTTGTCTTTGTGTGTTTTCTGTGGATGTCTCTGTGAGGGTGTGTGTGTATGTTTGTCTTTGTGTGTTTTCTGTGGGTGTCTCTGTGTGTGTATGTCTTTGTGTGTTTTCTGAGGCTGTCTCTGTGGGTGTTTCCTTGGGTGTATGTGCAAGTTTGAGTTTGTGTGTGTGTGTGTGTGTGTGTCCATTGTCTGCTCCTTTTCAGGACATTTTGACCTTACTACTGATTATTCATATCTTTCTACAGACTTTGAGACTAATGAGACCTTTCTGGAAGTCACAAATCCACTAATTAACCTTTAAATTATTGTTTAGGCAGTGCAGGGCCCATCTTTTCAGCCACTGCATGCTGTTGTAATCATATAGGCCTCGCTTCCATTGAGTCGTTAAAAATGGAGCCGTAAGCTACCGAAGCGTCCGACAGCTAAAAGTAATTTACGGCTCCATTTTAGTACCAGGTTTCCATTGAAATAATTAGCGTGTTGCGCGCAGTCGCTCTTTTCGTGTAGCTGTAAGTTAACGTTGTGTTAACGCTTCCATCTGACGTCGGATTTCTTGAAAATCAATTAGTTGCTAAGGTAACCCGACCTTACGCTATAGAATTTACGTTTAACGTCCATGCTTCAGAGTGGTGCTGGAACGAGAAGTTGATCCAGATAAAACAGAAGCAGAAAACCAAAATAAAGGTGTTCACTTTTACTTACACCATGTCTTGGTTTCTGCAGTGGCGATGAAATCCTTTGAGTGAGCTGCAGCGGAGCCAGGTGAACCTTGAAAGCGGTAAAGATTTTCCTTTTTGTGATCCCGCTCAAGTTTGGAACAAACACAGATGCCGGTCTGTGAAAGTGGTGCAGCGTCGAATGACGTGTGGTGGGAGGAGCAACGCGTTTCAGCCCGATCAGGGCCTTTGTCAAGCTCCAGAAGAGTGTCTGGCAGAGACTTTTAAACCTGTATAGGCTGATACTCATTGGTTAACAGTTACTAATAGGCGTGCCAGTACAGACGCAAGGTAAAATGATAGCAACAATTTCGCTACAACCTGTTAACCAATGAGTATCAGCCTATACAGGTTTAAAAGTCTCTGCCAGACACTCTTCTGGAGCTTGACAAAGGCCCTGATCGGGCTGAAACGCGTTGCTCCTCCCACCACACGTCATTCGACGCTGCACCACTTTCACAGACCGGCATCTGTGTTTGTTCCAAACTTGAGCGGGATCACAAAAAGGAAAATCTTTACCGCTTTCAAGGTTCACCTGGCTCCGCTGCAGCTCACTCAAAGGATTTCATCGCCACTGCAGAAACCAAGACATGGTGTAAGTAAAAGTGAACACCTTTATTTTGGTTTTCTGCTTCTGTTTTATCTGGATCAATTTCTCGTTCCAGCACCACTCTGCCAAACCTAACTTCAGCTGTGGATGTCGACTATCTCCGTTGGGAATTCCACCGTCTGGATTCATCACAGGGCCCAATTTGTCCTCATTTCTTACTAATCATCTATTCTATTTTGTTTTGTTATTTATTTATTTGATGCTACACTTATTTAGTTTATTTAGTTTGTTTATGGTCTATTTTGATAGGTGTTTTTAGTTTTTACTTATGTGTATTTAGTTTTTAATTTTTATTCACTTTAGCTAATTTGTGCTGCAATTTCTTGTGCAAACATATGTTGCAAATATTTGTTACATCTTTTTAATCCATTCATCCGCTGATCAGCTTTTAAACATATTGTATTAAATAAATATTTTTTATATTGTTATCCAACTCTGAGGCCAAGTACAGGTAGCCCTCAGTTTACGCCGGGGTTAGGTTCCAGAAGGAATGGTTGTAAATCGAAACCATTGTAAATTGAAACCCAGTTTATCATGTAAGTCAATGGGAAGTGAGGAAGATAGGTTCCAGGCCCCTCTCAAAATTGTCATAAGTAACACCTAATACATTATTTTTAAAGCTTTGAAATGAAGACTTTAAATGCTAAACAACATTATAAACCTAATAAAATAATCAAAAAATGAAATGAACAAAAACATTTGCTAAACAGCATTATAAACCTAATAAAATAATCACACAACACAGACTTCACTTGCATTTTTCTGCAAACAGTTATTTCTATGCATTCCAATCTGGACTGATTTATAGACAGGAAGATCTTCCTTTGAAATCTGCTCGATAGCTCAGGTCTGGATAAACTGATTCATTTCAGCTTGCTTGGCTTTGCTGCAACACAAGCGGACAGCTCCTCCTCCTGGCTATTTTAATAAATGCACTGCTTCTCAATGCTTTTCAATAGCAGTCACATGACTGGAAAAAAAGGTTGTTATTCTGAAACGTTGTAAATTGAACCGTTGTAAAACGAGGGCCACCTGTATTTACTTTGTGCATCTTGACTTATAACAGAGCATATCCCTTTATTATTAGTTTTAGCCGCAATCTGCAGCACCAAGGTATTTAAAAGTCTTTTTTCTCTCTTTTGAGGAAGAGGCTGTTTAAATTATATTTTTTCTGGTAGTTATTTGGAGATAAGGGTTTCTCCTGTTCTCCTTGGCTTACTAATTACTTTTTCCCAGCGCAGGGTGACACTACTCCCTTGTTCCTTATTCAAAATCGGGCAATGATAAATAAAGGTACTATCTATCTTTTTAAACAATACCATTTTTGGTGTTTACTGTCCCTTTAAAAAATCAGATAATAGAAGCCCCAGAGTGGCCATGTACATTTTTTTTGGATGTTTTGTTTAATCTCGTATACATTAGCAGATTGTTCCCACAATTCCATTGGTAGCCATGAAATCTTTCAACTTTGTGTAAATTAGTAAATACTTAATTACCTCACTCAGATCATCATATTGATGACGACATAGTCCATTCGCATTTTGAATGCAGTGCCTAGCAAGAGTTGTCAGTATATCTTTGTAAGGCATACAGAAACTGAAGTATAACCTAATTAAAAAATCTCTTTCCATAATGATCTCATAATACATAACAAATGCACGTAGGTGGCATATGTGTATCATCCCCTTCAAGTAAAGTGTGCTTAGGAAATACTGAACTATGCACATGATTTTACAAGTTTAAAACGTGCACATTAAATATAACATTTTATTTAATCATTTAACAAATCGTGGCCACAAAATTGTAAAAACGTGCGCACAATTTATTTAAAGAACTCTTGATTTTGATGCTAGGTTAGTTCATCACTTCTTACTTTTTGTTCTCAATACAAGGTATATACTTTCATAGTTGATCCTTTTGTTGTTGCTCCTCCGTCCGCCCCTCACTTAAGTGCTTTTTTTTTTCTTCCTTGCGGCATCCAATCACGTGGTGTGCCGTGCGGCACTTATAGAGAAAAAGGAAAGAGATGGGCAGTAGCAGTGCGTCTCGTGCTCACGTCACCAAACACGGGTGGAGGGAGGTGTGGGGGCAGAGAAGGCACACTGTTATTGTGCAGATTAAACTCATGGTTTGTTTAAAATATGATTGTAAAGAAGGAACAAAAAACTTTGAGTATTTGGCTGACATGGATTTAAGAGGCCGCTTTGGAGATGACAAAATTTACCATCACTTTAATAGGTGCATTCGATGTCTTTTCTCTGCCTGTGTCGGATCTTGCTTGAGGGATACTTGAGTAGCAGCAGAGAGAAGGCAGCAAGAGTGTGCCCATTCTCTCTCTAAATCTAGCACTAGAGCTTCTGATTGTCACTAGCACTCCATTTCTATAACGGAAGACTGGGAAAAAGGACGAGTCAGGTAAGTAAAGTTATAAACTGTTTGATTATGCAGGTTTTCAAGTTAATTTTATCTCTTACAGCACTTGAAAGATTGTATGCATGTGTATATATATATATATACTGTATATATATATATATATATATATATATATATATATTGAGAGAGAAATAGAAAATAATGAACTATCTTTTTTATGGGACCAACTAATACATTGTTTGCAACTAGAACTGGGTTACTAGAACTGGAGGAGGAACATACATGAAATACAATTGTTTTCTTTTATGATTCAGATAAATTATTCTATTTTAAACATGTTTGCTTCATTCTCTTGGTATTATTTGTTGACAAAGCAGGAATGCACTACTGGGCGCCATCTGAACACACCAGGAGAGCCAATGACAAGAGGCATATATGTGCAGCCACCAATTAACAGCTAGCTCCCAGTAGTGCATTGCTGCTCCAGAGCCTACCTAACTATGCTTTTCAATCACGGATACCAAGAGTTCAAAGCAAATTAGATATATGAGCTTTCAGGACATTTTGGAAGGTATGTAACCACTCCATTCTAGAACATGGAATTTTACTAAATTCTTTCCAGTGACCTACTGGGGTAGCATATGGGAGATGAAGAGGGACATAGTTGAGTTAATGTCTGGGTGGACTGAGTATGAGGTTTGATTACTGCATTCTGGAAGGACTGGGAGGTATGAGATTGTCATTTTTAAGTACAAACTAAAACAAAAAAATATTTGAACTGAAAAACAGTTTTTTTCGGGATGATGAGAGTCGATAGGTGTCCATAACATGTGGGATATGTTTTCTGCCACTAGAATGAGATCAAGAACTTTCATAAGAGCTTTAATCCCTTTCACCTCCTCTCCCCACTCAGTTTATGTATAGCCGAGCAGAGGAGAGAGACAGAAAAGTTAAGAAAGACAGAAAGCAGGGTTAAGAGGTGCAAATAAGAACTGGCGCTAATATAGCAAAAACCCGGGTGAGTCCTATAGACTCTCATCATCCCAAAAGAAAGAAATTAATCAGTAAGTATCAATTCTGTTTTCTTTCGTAAGATGATGAGAGTCCATAGGTGTCTATAACATGTGGGATACAATATGTCAAAGTGAAGGTAAATTTTATGGTTTGCGATTAAACCCAAAGTCGCTAACTTTTTTTCTATGTTTCTATTCTATTTTATATAATATACAATTATAAATGTCCGTGCCGTTTCCTATCCGATTCCTCCCAGCAGCTACTTCCGTGTTTTACTGTTTCCTACCTGAGAGCGGTCCCACCCTCTCTCTGCGTCGGCTAAAAGCGCGTCTCATGAACGAGCACCCTCAGAAAATTGCATTCTAATGTGTTAGTTATATTCGGTGGGGCTACAAACATGGCTGCAAAATAATAAGCAAAACTGCATCTAATTTGGAAATACAGGTATATTCCAAAGCTTAAAAAATGTGTATTTACTACAAATACAACAAACAGCCTATAAGAAACACCTTAGAACCCCAGAAGACATAGAAAAAACATAATTTATGTAAGAACTTACCTAATAAATTCATTTCTTTCATATTGGCAAGAGTCCATGAGCTAGTGATGTATGGGATATACAATCCTACCAGGAGGGGCAAAGTTTCCCAAACCTCAAAATGCCTATAAATACACCCCTCACCACACCCACAATTCAGTTTAACGAATAGCCAAGTAGTGGGGTGATAAAGAAAGGAGTAGAAAGCATCAAGAAAGGAATTTGGAAATAATTGTTCTTTATACAAAAAAATCATAACCACCATAAAAAGGGTGGGCCTCATGGACCCTTGCCAATATGAAAGTATCCAAATAATTCCATTCTGTTTCCTGGACACTGCAACTTAACAAACTCTGAACTTTATTATAAATCACAAGTATGCTTTTGTTTATTATCATCACACTCTAATTACAACTACATCATCTTACTCAGAACTTTATAACTATTTCTCTGCTACAAGTTGTCATAGCTGAAATAACCAACTGCAAATATGTTAATATATTCAGAACTCTGCATCTATGTGTTCAGTTAAAAGCTTCCATGTGATTCTCCAATATATACACAAACAGTAATTAATGCCTTTTAATTTGCAACTTGTCTATCACTTGTGCTGCTCTGCTTAATTTTGACATTCAGCTCTATATAATACTATGTACTGTGAACCTGCAACAAACCTTAGTCTGCATCTATGAGTCAATCTTCTACCAGTTTACTCTAAAGCCTGAACATCCTACATTGCTATATTTTCCTCTCATTGAATCCTGCAGCTACTCCTATTATCTAACTATAGTCAGAGTGAAGCCAGAATATATTGTATAGTTTAACAAGAAATAGCAAGAGCACTACACTGGTGAGGTTGGAACGCTCTGTGTCTTCTTTTAATAAATACAGAGAATATATTTAAGTTGTTTGCAAACAACGTATCCTTTTCTATGACTATGTCTGGATATCGTGCATATGATTATCAAATTTCTGTATTTTTAATATAGGGTATATACATATATGCCTGGTGAGCTTGAGTGCTTGTGCATGAAATGACAACGATTGCGAGAATAGTCTATATCATAGAAGATATAGACTGAAAGAATGCACCTAGGTAGCACTTCGGTTCCTAGTACAAATATTGATATAGATATGAAACTTAAACAACCATTGTAAACCAAAGGTTTGAAAAAAGAAAATTAAAACATAACTTTTATTAAATCAACATTGGATTAAAACCGTTCTTGATTGTGTAAGTGTGTGTACTTTAAAAACACATAGCAACTTTACTGAATATAAGAAAGTGGCACTGAATTTCGAATGGATAGATTGCCTCTATTATAGAATATTCAGGAATATCTGAATAGGAATTATTGATCTATCAAATAAATAATTGGCTGGTATTCTGGGGTATTCTACACCGCTGATTATTTCAACAATCTGTCATGCATACATTCCAGTATATAGTTAAAAAACCGTATTTGAGAAATATATACTAAAGTTAACTCCTTCAGTTAGATTACTGAGTTCCAGATAGATGTAAGTTCTTAATACGGCTTAAACTTTATCTTAGTATATTGTCCCTTAGGTTGCAATAGATTATATTAAGGATATGTATACATAATATAGCTTTATGAATATCAGAAGTGCTTTGGATATCTTTAGTATATATTGTGAAATTAATCAATTTTTGCAACAGGGTTTTTTATTAAGGATATCTTGGTTAGGAGTCTGGCAAATGTTGGTGCTTTGGTGTACAACCTCCTATGGTCTATACTTAGTGGCAAACAGTATGTCTTACTAAGTATATTATCAACTGTTTTTAGTCACTTTGCAGCCTTGACAAATTTTGCTTGCATAATGTAATACATGAGAGACGGTATTTATAGACAACTTACTTAGAGTAATATATTCTGTGCAGCCTACTCAGGTTTGTATATCAGTAACCTGTCGCTACTAGTTGTAGTGTATATATAAGTAGCCAGTTGTAGGTTCTGTCTATTGTGGCATAAGAATATTCACATAATATTAATCTTAGCTATGTGTTAAAGAGGCTGTCTTTAATTTCTTTTAGAGTTGGCTATTGCAACTTTATACCGTCTGAAATAATTGAAATAGTCTTAAGGTACTGTTATTGCTAGTACCCAGCTTTTCTGCAGTTGTGCTAACAACAGGTGATTGTTGTAGTATAATTTTGAGCTGCCTGTATGTGTGGCTAACAGTTAAAGTATTGGTCCGTAATTGGCTTTTCAAAGTTGTCACTAGCTGACCGCTATTGTTATAAGGTATTATTATATAGCTTTTTAAAGTCTATGTCAGTGCGATTGATTTCGCAAATTGACCGTTAAAGCTGTTATTTCTATTACCCTATGAATAGCTTCTGACAATTGCCACTAGCGGTTTTCAAAATACCCCCAAATTATTGATACTAATTTTGCCCAGATGCCACTATATCAAAACGTTTACTTGTTAAAGTTGGCTATGCCATTAAAAAGAAAAACAACAGGGTATTGTCAGATACCCATCCCTAACATGTTTCGCCGATAGCGTTTCGGCTTTTTCAAAAAAAAAAGCCGAAACGCTATCGGCGAAACATGTTAGGGATGGGTATCTGACAATACCCTGTTGTTTTTCTTTTTAATGGCATAGCCAACTTTAACAAGTAAACGTTTTGATATAGTGGCATCTGGGCAAAATTAGTATCAATAATTTGGGGGTATTTTGAAAACCGCTAGTGGCAATTGTCAGAAGCTATTCATAGGGTAATAGAAATAACAGCTTTAACGGTCAATTTGCGAAATCAATCGCACTGACATAGACTTTAAAAAGCTATATAATAATACCTTATAACAATAGCGGTCAGCTAGTGACAACTTTGAAAAGCCAATTACGGACCAATACTTTAACTGTTAGCCACACATACAGGCAGCTCAAAATTATACTACAACAATCACCTGTTGTTAGCACAACTGCAGAAAAGCTGGGTACTAGCAATAACAGTACCTTAAGACTATTTCAATTATTTCAGACGGTATAAAGTTGCAATAGCCAACTCTAAAAGAAATTAAAGACAGCCTCTTTAACACATAGCTAAGATTAATATTATGTGAATATTCTTATGCCACAATAGACAGAACCTACAACTGGCTACTTATATATACACTACAACTAGTAGCGACAGGTTACTGATATACAAACCTGAGTAGGCTGCACAGAATATATTACTCTAAGTAAGTTGTCTATAAATACCGTCTCTCATGTATTACATTATGCAAGCAAAATTTGTCAAGGCTGCAAAGTGACTAAAAACAGTTGATAATATACTTAGTAAGACATACTGTTTGCCACTAAGTATAGACCATAGGAGGTTGTACACCAAAGCACCAACATTTGCCAGACTCCTAACCAAGATATCCTTAATAAAAAACCCTGTTGCAAAAATTGATTAATTTCACAATATATACTAAAGATATCCAAAGCACTTCTGATATTCATAAAGCTATATTATGTATACATATCCTTAATATAATCTATTGCAACCTAAGGGACAATATACTAAGATAAAGTTTAAGCCGTATTAAGAACTTACATCTATCTGGAACTCAGTAATCTAACTGAAGGAGTTAACTTTAGTATATATTTCTCAAATACGGTTTTTTAACTATATACTGGAATGTATGCATGACAGATTGTTGAAATAATCAGCGGTGTAGAATACCCCAGAATACCAGCCAATTATTTATTTGATAGATCAATAATTCCTATTCAGATATTCCTGAATATTCTATAATAGAGGCAATCTATCCATTCGAAATTCAGTGCCACTTTCTTATATTCAGTAAAGTTGCTATGTGTTTTTAAAGTACACACACTTACACAATCAAGAACGGTTTTAATCCAATGTTGATTTAATAAAAGTTATGTTTTAATTTTCTTTTTTCAAACCTTTGGTTTACAATGGTTGTTTAAGTTTCATATCTATATCAATATTTGTACTAGGAACCGAAGTGCTACCTAGGTGCATTCTTTCAGTCTATATCTTCTATGATATAGACTATTCTCGCAAGAATATATTGTATACTTATGTTGCACTCTCCATGAATTCTGCAATAAATTCTTGCAACTATGAATCACAGAATATCATCTATCCACGTCCAGGATACTCTTCCCCGGGTCAGGGGTCGGTGTCTCCAAATCCCTACCACTGCCCCGAAGGTCTGTGTCCTGAGCGCATGTACACCGGATCATGACAGGAACAAAATTTCTCTATTAATGTTGTTAAAATTCACAACCTTAGGTAAGAATTTAAAAGAAGTCAGCAAAACCGCCTTATCCTGATGAAAAATCAGAAAAGGAGATTCACAAGAGAGAGCGGATAATTCAGAAACTCTTCTAGCAGAAGAGATGGCCAAAAGAAACAACACTTTCCAAGAAAGTAGTTTAATATCCTAAGAATGCATAGGCTCAAATGGAGCAGCCTGTAAAGCCTTCAAAACTAAATTAAGACTCCAGGGAGGAGAGATTGATTTCTCTTACATGGTGTATCCAGTCCACGGATTCATCCTTACTTGTGGGATATTCTCGATCCCTACAGGAAGTGGCAAAGAGAGCACACAGCAGAGCTGTCCATATAGCTCCCCTCAGGCTCCGCCCCCCCCAGTCATTCTCTTTGCCGCTCTAACAAGTAGCTTCTCCACGGGAGGGTAAAGTGAATGTGGTGTTAGATTTGTAGTTTTTATTTCTTCAATCAAGAGTTTATTTTAAAATAGTGTCGGTTTGTACTATTTACTCTGAGGCAGAAAGTGATGAAGATTTCTGCTGAGAGGAAAAAGATTTTAGCATGTTGTAACTAAAATCCATTGCTGTTCCCACATAGGACTGTTGAGTACCGGAGAACTTCAGTTGGGGGGAACAGTTTGCAGGCTTAACTGCTTAAGGTATGCTCAGTCACTTTTTTTCTAACAAGACTTGGTAATGCTAGAAGACTGACAGAAATCCCCATGTGGGAAGGTAAGCCATATTCTGAGACTCAGTATAGAAGGATGGCTTAGTTTAAGGGCTTAAATCACTGGTGGACACTGTTATGAGGAAAATCGATTTTCTCCAACATTGGTGTGTCCGGTCCACGGCTTCATCCTTACTTGTGGGATATTCTCTTCCCCTACAGGAAATGGCAAAGAGAGCACCCAGCAAGAGCTGTCCATATAGCTCCCCCTCTGACTCCGCCCCCCAGTCATTCTCTTTGCCGCTCTGAACAAGTAGCATCTCCACGGGGATGGTAAAGAGTATGTGGTGTTAGTTGTAGTTTTTTATTCTTCTATCAAGAGTTTGTTATTTTAAAATAGTGCCGGTTTGTACTATTTACTCTAAAACAGAAAAAGATGAAGAGTTCTGTTTAAAGAGGAGTATGATTTTAGCAGCAGTAACTAAAATCAATTGCTGTTCCCACGCAGGACTGTTGAGCCCAGAGAACTTCAGTTGGGGGGAACAGTTTGCAGACTTTTTCTGCTCAAGGTATGATCAGTCATATTTCTAACAAGACATGTTAATGCTAGAAGACTGTCAGTTTTTCCCTTAAGGGGTAAGTAAGCCATTTTCTTAGACTCATAACAGATTAAGGCTTACAAATGGGCTCTACACTGGTTGGCACTATTGTGGGCTAAATCGATTGTTTTATTTCATATTTTAATGGCATTTAGAGTGTTTTGTGCACTTAAAAGCACTTTTGGGAAAGTTTTTATCGCCTGGCATTTAGTTAGACTGCTATTTCAGTCAGGAAGGCCCCTTCACTCTGGTAGGCAGAGGAAGGAGGCCCCGTTTTCGCGCCTCAATTGCGCAGTTTACTTCCATGGCAGTGCATGCAGCTTCATGTGAGGGGTCCTGTGGCATACTAAAACGGACTCTGGAAGGTTTATTTCATTGCTGAATAACTCTCAGGGAAGGTAAAAAGCCGCAGCAAGGCTGTGGCTGTGATTGTGATGGTGATTGCTTAATATTCCTTTCAAGGGTAAGACCCTTTTCGGGCCGGAATTGAAAGAGATTATTTCAGACATTACTGGTGGAAAGGGACATGCCCTCCCACAGGATAGGCCTTTCAAGGCTAAGAACAAATCTAATTTTCGTTCCTTTCGCAATTTCAGGAACGGACCGAATCCTAACTCTGCGGCCTCCAGACAAGAAGGCAACTCTTCCCAGCCTAAGCCAGCATGGAAACCATTGCAAGGCTGGAACAAGGGTAAACAGGCCAAGAAGCAGACTTTCTTCGCTGAGGCTTGGGGGCAGACTTTCTTCGCTGAGGCTTGGGCAAGAGACGTTCCGGATCCCTGGGCACTAGAAATAGTCTCTCAGGGGTATCTTCTAGAGTTCAAGGAACTTCCTCCAAGGGGAAGGTTCCACATCTCTCGCTTATTTTCAGACCAGATAAAGAGACAGGCATTCTTACATTGCGTAGGAGACCTATTAAAAATGGGAGTGATAAACCCAGTTCCAACAGCGGAACAAGGTCTGGGTTTTTACTCAAACCTGTTTGTAGTTCCCAAGAAAGAGGGAACTTTCAGGCCAATTCTGGATCTAAAAATTCTAAACAAATTCCTCAGAGTTCCATCATTCAAAATGTAAACCATTCGGACAATTTTACCAACAATCCAGGAGGGTCAATATATGACTACCGTGGACTTAAAGGATGCGTACCTGCATATTCCTATCCACAAAGATCATCATCAGTTCCTGAGGTTCGCCTTTATGGACAAACATTACCAGTTTGTGGCTCTTCCATTCGGTTTAGCCACTGCTCCCAGAATCTTCACAAAGGTGCTAGGGTCCCTTCTAGCGGTTTTACGACCGAGGGGCATTGCTGTAGCACCTTACCTAGACGACATTCTAATCCAAGCGTCGTCTCTTTCCAAAGCAAAGGCTCATACAGACATTGTTCTAGCCTTTCTCAGATCTCACAGGTGGAAGGTGAACGTAGAAAAGAGTTCCCTGTCTCCGTCAACAAGAGTTCCCTTTTTGGGAACAATAATAGATTCTTTAGAAATGAAGATCTTCCTGACAGAGGTCAGAAAGTCAAAGCTTCTAAACGCTTGTCAAGTTCTTCACTCTATTCTTCAGCCTTCCATAGCTCAGTGCATGGAAGTAGTAGGATTGATGGTTGCAGCAATGGACATAGTTCCTTTTGCTCGAATTCATCTAAGACCATTACAACTGTGCATGCTCAATCAGTGGAATGGGGACTATGCAGACTTGTCTCCCCAGATTCAAGTAGACCAGGTAACCAGGGATTCTCTCCGCTGGTGGTTGTCTCACGATCACCTGTCTCAGGGAATGAGTTTCCGCAGACCAGAATGGGTCATTGTCACGACCGACGCCAGTCTCTTAGGCTGGGGTGCGGTCTGGGACTCTCTGAAAGCTCAAGGTCTATGGTCTCGAGAAGAGTCTCTTCTTCCGATAAACATTTTAGAACTGAGAGCGATATTCAATGCGCTCCTGGCGTGGCCTAACCTAGCAAAGGCCAAATTCATAAGGTTCCAGTCGGACAACATGACAACTGTAGCGTACATCAATCATCAGGGGGGAACAAAGAGTTCCTTAGCGATGAGAGAGGTATCCAAGATCATCAAATGGGCGGAGGATCACTCATGCCACCTATCTGCAATTCACATCACAGGAGTGGACAACTGGGAGGCGGATTATTTGAGTCGTCAGACTTTTCATCCGGGGGAGTGGGAACTCCACCCGGAGGTTTTTGCCCAGTTAACTCAACTATGGGGCATTCCAGATATGGATCTGATGGCGTCTCGCCAGAACGCAAAGGTTCCTCGATACGGGTCCAGATCCAGGGATCCCAAGGCAACACTGGTGGATGCATTAGTGGCGCCTTGGTCGTTCAACCTAGCTTATGTATTTCCACCGTTCCCTCTCCTTCCCAGGCTTGTAGCCAGGATCAAACAGGAGCAGGCCTCGGTGATTCTAATAGCCCCTGCGTGGCCACGCAGGACTTGGTATGCAGACCTGGTGAATATGTCATCGGCTCCACCATGGAAGCTACCTTTGAGGCAGGATCTTCTAGTACAAGGTCTGTTCGAACATCCAAATCTAGTCTCTCTCCAACTGACTGCTTGGAAATTGAACGCTTGATTCTATCTAAGCGTGGGTTTTCAGATACAGTTATAGATACTCTGGTTCAAGCCAGAAAACCTGTAACTAGGAAGATTTACCATAGGATATGGCAAAAATATATCCGTTGGTGTGAATCCAAGGGATTCCCTTGGAGTAAAATTAAAATTCCTAGGATACTTTCCTTTCTCCAAGAAGGTCTGGATAAAGGTTTGTCAGCTAGTTCCTTAAAAGGACAGATATCTGCTTTGTCTGTTTTTTTACACAAACGTCTGGCAGCAGTGCCAGATGTACAGGCGTTTGTACAGGCGTTAGTTAGAATCAAGCCTGTTTACAGACCCATGACTCCTCCTTGGAGTCTAAATTTAGTTCTTTCAGTTCTTCAGGGGGTTCCGTTTGAACCCATGCATTCCATAGATATTAAGTTACTATCTTGGAAAGTTCTGTTTTTGGTTGCTGTTTCTTCTGCTAGAAGAGTTTCTGAATTATCTGCTTTGCAGTGTACTTCTCCCTATCTGGTATTCCATACAGATAAGGTAGTTTTACGCACCAAGCCTGGTTTTCTTCCAAAGGTCGTTTCCAACAGGAATATTAACCAGGAAATTGTTGTTCCTTCTCTGTGTCCGAATCCAGTTTCAAAGAAGGAACGTTTGTTACACAATCTAGATGTGGTCCGTGCTTTAAAGTTCTATTTAGAAGCAACAAAGGATTTCAGACAGACATCATCCTTGTTTGTTGTGTATTCTGGTAAGAGGAGAGGGCAGAAAGCTACTGCTACCTCTCTTTCTTTTTGGCTGAAAAGCATCATCCGATTGGCTTATGAGACTGCCGGACGGCAGCCTCCTGAACGAATTACAGCTCATTCTACTAGAGCTGTGGTTTCCACATGGGCCTTCAAGAACGAGGCTTCTGTTGATCAGATCTGTAAGGCAGCGACTTGGTCTTCTCTGCATACTTTTGCCAAATTTTACAAATTCGATACTTATGCTTCTTCGGAGGCTATTTTTGGGAGAAAGGTTTTGCAAGCCGTGGTGCCTTCCATTTAGGTAACCTGGTTTGCTCCCTCCCTTCATCCGTGTCCTAAAGCTTTGGTATTGGTTCCCACAAGTAAGGATGAAGCCGTGGACCGGACACACCAATGTTGGAGAAAACAGAATTTATGTTTACCTGATAAATTTCTTTCTCCAACGGTGTGTCCGGTCCACGGCCCGCCCTGGTTTTTAATCAGGTTTGAAAAATTTCTTTCTTTATACACTACAGTCACCACGGCACCCTATAGTTTCTCCTTTTTCTCCTAACCGTCGTTTGAATGACTGGGGGGCGGAGCCAGAGGGGGAGCTATATGGACAGCTCTTGCTGGGTGCTCTCTTTGCCATTTCCTGTAGGGGAAGAGAATATCCCACAAGTAAGGATGAAGGCGTGGACCGAACACACCGTTGGAGAAAGAAATTTATCAGGTAAACAGAAATTCTGTTATTTATTACTATAATCTTATATTTGCACAAGTGTTTATTAAGTTTGGAACACTTTTTGGGGGTTTTATACGCCTGGCATATTTTTAGACACCTATTTTGGCTTAGGAAGGCCCCGCAACTCCGGAGTGAAGAGGGAGGGGGCCTAATTTTCGCGCCTCAGTTGTGCAGTTCTTTTGCAAGACAGCTTCATGCAGCTTCACGTGTAGAGTCCAGAGATTGCAGGAGGACTCCAGGGAGGCTTATTTTCGTCCAAAACTAATCCCCAAGGAAGGTAGGGCCACAGCAGAGACTGTGGCATGGTGCTGTAGTGTGTTAAACCGATGGCCTGCTTCAATTTGCTCCGGTTTGGGCAATAAGCGGTTAATTGTCTTGAAACTTACTGTGCAATCATTTCAAAGCATTAGGATCATATGGTGAACATTTCATAAAGATTGGATGTTTTTTTGAGATTTGGTAAAAAAGTGTGCGCTTTTTATTATTTAAAGGCACAGTACCGTTTTTTCAAAAAGTGTATTTTACTGTATTTGAGTGCTGTCTAAGTCTGTCTAACATGTCTGAGCCTACAGATAGACCCTGTTCTATGTGTTTAAAAGCCATGGCGGTACCCCCATTGCATTTGTGTTTAAAGTGTGCTAAGGTATCTAAACATTTTAATGACCATGCAGTGACACTTAAAAATGTAGCCCAAGATGATTCTTTAACGGAAGTTAATGAGGATAGTCCTCCTTCCTCTCCCCATGTGTCGACACCAGTTACGCCCGCGCAAGCATTGCCTAGTACCTCTAGCGCATTAGCCCCTATTACATTACAACAATTAGCAGCAGTCATGGATAATTCCCTTGCGGCCTTTCTATCCAAACTGCCAGTTTTTCCAAAGAAGCGTGATAGCTCAGTTTTAAGAACAGAGGATGAGCAATCAGAAGCTTTGGATGATTTATCCGTTGTACCCTCACAACACTCTGAAGTGGCAGTGAGGGATGGTCTGTCCGAGGGAGAAATTTCTGACACAGGAAAAGTTTCTCAGCGGGCAGAGTCAGATTCCTTAGCGTTTAAATTTAAGCTGGAACACCTCCGTGTCCTGCTTAAGGAGGTTTTAGCTACGCTGGATGATTGTGACCCCATAGTGGTCCCAGAAAAATTGTGTAAAATGGACAGGTTTTTAGAGGTCCCTGTATACACTGATGCGTTTCCGATCCCGAAGAGGGTGGCGGATATTGTGACTAGGGAGTGGGAGAGACCAGGTGTACCTTTTGTTCCCCCCCCCTATCTTTAAGAAAATGTTCCCCATAAATGACCCCAGGCGGGACGCGTGGCAGGCGGTCCCTAAGGTAGAGGGAGCAGTTTCAACACTTGCTAAGCGCACAACTATACCAATAGAAGACAGTTGTGCTTTTAAAGACCCTATGGATAAAAAATTGGAAGGTTTGCTGAAGAAAATGTTTGTTCAGCAAGGTTTCCTTCTTCAGCCAATAGCATTATTCCTGTAACTACTGCAGCGGCTTTTTGGTTTGAGGTGCTGGAGGAGTCACTCCAGAGGGAGACTTCATATGACGAAGTCATGGATAGAATTCATGCTCTAAAGCTGGCTAATTCTTTTATCACTGATGCCGCTTTCCAATTAGCTAAGTTAGCGGCGAAAAATTTGGGTTTTGCCATTATGGCGCGAAGAGCGCTTTGGCTCAAATCATGGTCGGCTGACGTGTCGTCCAAAACAAAGTTACTAAACATTCCTTTCAAGGGAAAGACCCTTTTTGGTCCTGAGTTGAAAGAAATTATAGCGGATATCACTGGGGGGAAGGGCCATGCCCTCCCGCAGGATAGACCATTTAAGGCCAAAAACAAGGCTAATTTTCGCTCCTTTCGCAACTTCAGGAGCGGACCTGCTGCAACCTCTGCTGCCGCAAAGCAAGATAACGCTTCACAGCCCAAAGCAACCTGGAAACCCTTGCAGGGCTGGAATAAGGGTAAACAGGCCAAGAAGCCTGCGCCTGCTACCAAGACAGCATGAAGGGGTAGCCCCTGATCCGGGACCGGATCTAGTAGGGGGCAGACTTTCTCTCTTTGCTCAGGCTTGGGCAAGAGATGTTCCAGATCCCTGGGCATTAGAAATTGTTGCTCAGGGGTATCTTCTAGAATTCAAGGACTCTCCCCCAAGGGGAAGGTTCCACATTTCTCGTTTGTCTTCAGACCAGACAAAGAAACAGGCGTTCTTACGCTGTGTAGAAGATCTTCTAAAGATGGGAGTGATACACCCAGTTCCAATTGCAGAACAAGGACTGGGTTTTTACTCAAACCTGTTTGTAGTTCCCAAAAAGGAAGGAACTTTCAGGCCAATCCTGGATCTAAAGATTCTAAACAAATTCCTCAGAGTTCCATCTTTCAAAATGGAAACCATTCGGACAATCTTGCCGATGATCCAGAAAGGTCAATATATGACTACCGTGGATCTAAAGGATGCGTACCTACATATTCCTATCCACAAAGATCATCATCAGTTCCTAAGGTTCGCCTTTCTGGACACGCATTACCAGTTCGTGGCCCTTCCTTTTCGGGTTGGCCACCGCTCCCAGAATTTTGCTAGGGTCTCTTCTGGCGGTACTAAGACCGCGGGGCATTGCAGTAGCACCTTACCTAGACGACATCTTAATACAGGCGCCGTCTTTTCACAGAGCCAAGGCTCATACGGACATTGTTCTGACCTTTCTAAGGTCTCACGGGTGGAAGGTGAACGTAGAAAAGAGTTCTCTGTCCCCGCTCACAAGGGTTCCCTTCCTGGGAACACTAATAGACTCGGTAGAAATGAAAATATTTCTGAAAGAGGTCAGGAAGTCAAAGCTTTTAAATACTTGCCGAGTTCTTCATTCCATTCCTCGGCCTTCTGTGGCTCAGTGCATGGAGGTAATCGGATTAATGGTTGCGGCAATGGATGTTGTCCCTTTTGCCCGAATTCATCTAAGACCACTGCAACTGTGCATGCTCAAACAGTGGAATGGGGATTATGCAGATTTGTCTCCTCGAATACAAATGGACCAGAAAACCAGAGACTCTCTTCTCTGGTGGTTGTCTCAGGATCACCTGTCTCAGGGAATGAGCTTCTGCAGACCGGAGTGGGTCATTGTCACGACCGATGCCAGTCTGTTAGGCTGGGGTGCGGTCTGGGACTCCCTGAAAGCTCAGGGTCTATGGTCTCGGGAAGAATCTCTTCTCCCGATAAACATTTTGGAACTGAGAGCGATATTCAATACGCTCCAGGCATGGCCTCAACTAGCGGAGGCCAAATTCATCAGATTTCAGTTGGACAACATCACTACTGTAGCGTACATCAATCATCAGGGAGGAACAAAGAGTTTCCTAGCGATGAAGGAAGTAACCAAGATCATCAAATGGGCGGAGGATCACTCCTGCCATCTATCTGCAATTCACATCCCAGGAGTAGACAACTGGGAGGCGGATTTTCTGAGTCATCAGACTTTCCATCCGGGGGAGTGGGAACTCCACCCGGAGGTTTTTGCTCAGCTGACCCAGTTATAGGGCATTCGAGAATTGGATCTGATGGCGTCCCGTCAGAACACCAAACTTCCCCTTTACGGATCCAGGTCCAGGGATCCCAAGGCGGCATTGATAGATGCTTTAGTAGCGCCTTGGTCATTCAGTCTAGCTTATGTCTTTCCACCGTTTCCTCTTCTCCCTCGGCTAGTAGCCAGAATCAAACAGGAGAAGGCTTTGATAATTCTGATAGCGCCTGCGTGGCCACGCAGGCCTTTGTATGCAGACCTAGTGGACATGTCATCGGTTCCACCATGGAAACTGCCATTGAGGCAGGATCTTCTAATTCAAGGTCCATTCAAGCATCCAAATCTAGTTTCTCTGCAACTGACTGCTTGGAGATTGAACGCTTAATTCTAGCTAAGCGTGGGTTCTCTGAATCAGTTATAGATACTCTGATCCAGGCCAGAAAGCCTGTCACCAGGAAAATTTACCATAAGATATGGCGGAAATATCTTTGTTGGTGTGAATCCAAGGGTTACTCGTGGAGTAAGATTAGGATTCTGAGGATATTGTCTTTTCTCCAAGAAGGATTGGAGAAAGGTTTGTCAGCTAGTTCTTTAAAGGGACAGATATCTGCTCTGTCTATCCTGTTACACAAGCATCTGGCAGCTGTACCAGACGTTCAGGCGTTTGCACAGGCCCTAGTTAGAATCAAGCCTGTCTACAAACCTGTGGCTCCTCTATGAAGTCTAAATTTAGTTCTTTCAGTTCTTCAAGGGGTTCCGTTTGAACCTTTACATTCCATAGATATCAAGTTATTATCTTGGAAAGTTTTGTTTTTGGTAGATATTTCTTCTGCTCGAAGAGTTTCTGAATTGTCTGCTTTGCAGTGTAATTCACCCTATCTGGTGTTCCATGCAGATAAGGTTGTTTGGCGTACCAAACCTGGTTTTCTTCCAAAAGTGGTTTCTAATAAGAATATTAACCAGGAAATCATTGTTCCTTCTCTGTGCCCTAATCCAGTTTCTAAGAAGGAACAACTGTTACACAATCTTGATGTGGTTCGTGCTTTAAAATTCTATTTAAATGCAACTAAAGATTTCAGACAAACATCATACTTGTTTGTTGTCTATTCTGGTAAGAGGATAGGTCAGAAAGCGACTGCTACCTCTCTTTCCTTCTGGCTGAAAAGCATCATCCGATTGGCTTATGAGACTGCTGGACAGCAGCCTCCTGAACGAATTACAGCTCATTCCACCAGAGCTGTGGCTTCCACATGGGCTTTCAAGAATGAGGCTTCTGTTGAACAGATTTGTAAGGCAGCGACTTGGTCTTCACTGCATACATTTGCCAAATTTTACAAATTCGATACTTTTGCTTCTTCGGAGGCTATTTTTGGGAGAAAGGTTTTGCAAGCAGTGGTGCCTTCCGTTTCGGTTACCTGACTTGTTACCTCCCTTCATCCGTGTCCTAAAGCTTTGGTATTGGTATCCCACAAGTAAGGATGAATCCGTGGACTGGATACACCATGTAAGAGAAAACAGAATTTATGCTTACCTGATAAATTACTTTCTCTTACGGTGTATCCAGTCCACGGCCCGCCCTGGCAATTAAGTCAGGTTCAAATTTATTTTTGTAAAACTACAGTCACCACTGCACCCTATGGTTTCTCCTTTTTCTCCTAAACGTCGGTCGAATGACTGGGGGGGCGGAGCCTGAGGGGAGCTATATGGAAAGCTCTGCTGTGTGCTCTCTTTGCCACTTCCTGTAGGGATTGAGAATATCCCACAAGTAAGGATGAATCCGTGGACTGGATACTCCGTAAGAGAAAGTAATTTATCAGGTAAGCATAAATTCTGTTTTTATGACAGGCTTGATATGAACCAAAGCCTGCAAAAAACAATGAATATCAGGAAGTTTAGCAATCTTTCTATGAAGTAAAACAGAAAGAGCAGAGATTTGTCCATCCAAGGAACTTGCAGACAAACCTTTATCCAAACCATCCTTAAGAAACTGTAAAATTCTAGGAATTCTAAAAGAATGCCAAGAGAATTTATGAAAAGAACACCATGAAATGTAAGTCTTCCAAACTCGATAATAAATCTTTCTAGAAACAGATTTACAAGCCTGTAACATAGTATTAATTACTTAGTCAGAGAAACCTCTATGACTAAGCACTAAGCGTTCAATCTCCATACCTTCAAATTTAATGATTTGAGATCCTGATAGAAAAATGGACCTTGAGATAGAAGGTCTGGCCTTAGTGGAAGTGGCCAAGGTTGGCAACTGGACATTCGGAGAAGATCCGCATACCAAAACCTGTGAGGCCATGCTGGAGTTACCAGCAGCACAAACGATTGCTCAATGATGATCTTGGAGATCACTCTTGGAAGAAGAACTAGAGGCGGGAAAATATAAGGTTGATAACACCAAGGAAGTGTCAATGCATCTACTGCTTCCGCCTGAGGATCCCTGGACCTGGACAGGTACCTGGGAAGTTTTTTGTTTAGATGAGATGCCATCAGATCTATTTCTGGAAGCCCCCACATCTGAACAATTTGAGAAAACACATCTGGGTGGAGAGACCATTCTCCCGGATGTTAAGTCTGACGACTGAGGTAATCCGCTTCCCAATTGTCTATACCTGGGATATGAACCGCAGAAATTAGACAGGAGCTGGATTCCGCCCAAACAAGTATCTGAGATACTTCTTTCATAGCTTGAGGACTGTGAGTCCCACCCTGATGATTGACATATGCCACAGTTGTGACATTGTCTGAAAACAAATGAACGGTTCTCTCTTCAACAGAGGCCAAAATTGAAGAGCCCTGAGAATCGCACGGAGTTCCAAAATATTGATTGGTAATCTCGCCTCTTGAGATTTCCAAACCCCTTGTTGTAACATATCTCAGCCTAATGTCACTATCCCTTTAAGACTGCCTTCCCTGATTCTGGCACTAATGCTGGTTTTGGGCAGTATTTGCATTCAGCTTGCCTGCCTGATTAATCATTCATGCACCTGATTCCCTCAGCCTCTTTTTAAGCCTTCTCAGGTCTAATGTGCTTTGCATTAACTTTGAAGTTGTGTTCCTGAAAACAACTGAGGTCTGTGGCTGATCCTGCATGAATTCTACCAACTTATTCAAGCTTCAGCTTTTCCTATTTACTCTGCTTAAAATCATCAAATCGCAAGAATCCAAATAATTCCATTTTGTTACCTGGACACTGCTACTTAACAAACTCTGAACTTTATTATAAATCAAGTATACTTTTGGTTATCATCACTCTAATTATTACAACAGCATCTTACTCAGAACTTTATAACTATTCTCTGCTACAAGTTGTCATAGCTGAAATATCCTTCTACAAATATGTTCAAATATTCAGAACTCTGCATCTATGTGTTCAGTTAAAAGCTTTCATATGATTCTCCAATATATGCACAAACAGTCAACACCAGAATTTTTGTTGTTTAAAAAGAAAGATAATCCCTTTATTACCCATTCCCCAGTTTTGCATAACCAACACAGTTATAATAATACATGTTTTACCTCTGTAATTATCTTGTATCTAAGCTTCTGCTGACTGCCCCCTTATTTCAGTTCTTTTGACAGACATGCAGTTTAGCTAATCAGTGCTCACTCCTAGGTCACTTTACGTGCATGAGCTTAATGTTATCTATATGAAACATGTGAACTAATGCCCTCTAGTGGTCAAAATGTATTCAGATTAGAGGCAGCCTTCAAGGTCTAAGAAATTAGCATATGAACCTCCTAGGCTTAGCTTTCATCTAAGAATACCAAGAGAACAAAGCAAAATTGGTGATAAAAGTAAATTGGGAAGTTGTTTAAAATTGCATGCCCTATTTAAATCATGAAAGTTTTTTTTTTGGACTTGACTGTCCCTTTAACTAACTATAAGTCACAGTGAAGCCAGAATATATTGTATACAAATATTGCACTCTCAATTTATTCTACAATAACTTCTAGCAACTATGAATCACAGAATATCATCTATCCACGTCCAGGATACTCTTCCCTGGGTCAGGGGTCGGTGTCTTCAAATCCCTTCCACTGCCCCGAGGGTCTGTGTCCTGAGCGCATGTACACCGGAACATGACACTTGTGCTGTCAGAGATCCCCAAACATCTCCCCAACCTGAAAGACTCGCATCTGTTGTGATCACAGTCCAGGTTGGATGGACGAAAGAGGCCCCTAAAATTATATGATGGTGATCTAACCACCAAGTCAGAGAAAGTCAAACATTGGGATTTAAGGATATTAATTGTGATATCCTTGTATAATCCCTGCACCATTGCCTTGTATAATCCCTGCACCATTGGTTCAGCATACAAAGCTGGAGAGGTCTCATATGAAAACGAGCAAAGGGTATCGCGTCCGATGCTGCAGTCATGAGACCTAAAACTTCCATGCACATAGCTACTGAAGGGAATGACAGACTGAAGGTTCCGACAGGCTGCAACCAATTTCAAACGTCTCTTGTCTGTTAGAGACAAAGTCATGGACACTGAATCTATCTGGAAACCTAAAAAGGTTACCCTTGTCTGAGGAATCAAATATCTTTTTGGTAAATTGATCCTCCAACCATGTCTTCGAAGAAACAACACTAGTTGATTTGTGTGAGATTCTGCAGAACTTAAAGACTGAGCGAATACCAAGATATCGTCCAAATAAGGAAACACCGCAATACCCCGCTTTCTGATTACAGAGAGTAGGACACCTAGAACCTTTGAAAAGATTCTTGGAGCTGTCGCTAGGCCAAAAGGAAGAGCAACAAATTGGTAATTCTTGTCTAGAAAAGAGAATCTCAGGAACTGATAATGATCTGGATGAATCGGAATATGAAGATATGCATCTATTGTGGATATATAATGCCCTTGCTGAACAAAAGGCAGAATAGTCCTTATAGTCACCATTTTGAAAGTTGGTACTCTAACATATCGATTCAAAATCTTTAGATCCAAAACTGGTCTGAATGAATTCCCTTTCTTTGGAACAATGAATAGATTTGAATAAAATGCCAGACCCTGTTCCTGAAACGGAACTGGGATGATTACCCCTGATAACTCCAGGTCTGAAACACACTTCAGAAAAGCCTAAGCCTTTACTGGGTTTACCAGAATGCGTGAGAGAAAAAATCTTCTCACAGGTGGTCTTACTCTGAATCCTATTCTGTACCCCTGAGATACAATACTCTGAATCCAATGATTTTGGACCGAATTGATCCAAACATCTTTGAAAAAATTTAATCTGCCCCCTACCAGCTGAGCTGGAATGAGGGCCACACCTTCATGCGGACTTGGGGGCTGGTTTTGATCTCTTAAATGGCTTGGATTTATTCCAATTTGAAGAAGGTTTCCAATTGGAAGCAGATTCCTTGGGGGAAGGATTAGGTTTCTGTTCCTTATTTTGACAAAAGGAACGAAAACGGTTAAAAGCTTTAGATTTACCCTTAGGTTTTTTATCCTGAGGCAAAAAAACTCCCTTTCCCCCAGTAACAGTTGAAATTATTGAATCCAACTGAAAACCAAATAATGTATTACCTTGGAAAGAAAGAGATAGCAATCTGGATTTAGAGGTCATATCAGCATTATAAGATTTGAGCTACAAAGCTCTTCTAGCTAAAATAGCTAAAGACATATATTTAACATCAATTTTGATAATATCAAAAATGGCATCACAAATGAAATTATTAGCATGTTGAATCAACTTAACAATGCTAGACAAATCATGATCCGATACTTGTTGCGCTAAAGTATCCAAACAAAAAGTTGAAGCAGCTGCAATATCAGCCAAAGAAATTGCAGGCCAAAGAAGATGACCTGAATATAAATAAGCTTTCCTTAGATAAGATTCAAGTTTCCTATCTAAAGGATCTTTAAAAGAAGTGCTATCTTCCGTAGGAATAGTATTACGTTTAGCAAGAGTAGAGATAGCCCCATCAATTTTGGTGATCTTTTCCCAAAACTCCAATCTAACTTCTGGCAAAGGATACAATTTTTTAAACCTTGAGGAAGGAATAAAAGAAGTACCAGGCTTATTCCATTCCTTAAAAAATCATATCAGAAATAGCATCAGGAACTGGAAAAACCTCTGGAATAACCACAGGAGGTTTATAAACAGAATTTAAACGTTTACTAGTTTTAATATCAAGAGGACTAGTTTCCTCCATATCCAATGTAATCAACACTTCTTTTAAAAAAGAACGAATATACTCCAATTTAAATAAATAAGAGGATTTATCAGTGTCAATATCTAAGGCAGGATCTTCTGAATCGGATAGATCCTCATCAGAGAAGGATAATTCAGTATGTTGCTGGTCATTTGAAATTTCATCAACCTTATGAGAAGTTTTAAAAGACCTTTTACGTTTATTAGAAGGCGGAATGGCAGACAAAGCCTTCTGAATAGAATCAGAAATAAATTCTTTTAAATTTACAGGTATATCTTGTGCATTAGATGTTGAGGGAACAGCAACAGGTAATGAACTACTACTGATGGATACATTATCTCCATGTAGAAGTTTATTATGACAACTATTACAAACCACAGCTGGAGGTATAGGGGCATATTTATCAAGCTCCGAATGGAGCTTGATGCCCCGTGTTTCTGGCAAGCCTGCAGGCTCGCCAGAAACAGCAGTTATGAAGCAGCGGTCACAAAGACTACTGCTCCATAACTTGTCCGCCTGCTCTGAGCAGGCGGACAGACATCGCCGGAAATCAACCCGATTGAGTATGATCGTGTTGATTGACACCCCCTGCTGGCGGCCCATTGGCCGAGAGTCTGCAGGGGGCGGCGTTGCACCAGCAGCTCTTGTGAGCTGCTGGTGCAATGCTGAATACGGCAAGCATATTGCTCGCCATATTCAGCGAGGTCTGTCGGACCTGATCCGCAATGTCGGATCAGGTCCGACAGACCTTGATAAATACAGGCCATAATCTCCACAAGTTTACAACAAATGCACTTAGCTTTGGTAGAACTGTTATCAGGCAGCAGGGATCCAGCAGTGAATTCTGAGACAGGAACAGATTGAGACATCTTGCAAATGTAAGAGAAAAAAAACAACATATAAAGGAAAATTATCAATTTCCTTATATGGCAGTTTCAGGAATGGGAAAAAATGCAAACAGAATAGCCCTCTGACATAGAAAAAGGCAAGAGGCAAATAGGAATGGGGTCTAAAATAATGAAAATATTTGGCGCCAAGTATGACGAACAACAAACAGAAAAATATTTTTTGGCGCCAAAAACATCCGGAAACGACACACTCGCGTCATAGATGACGAAACCTTGTGAAAGGACCCGGCGTCAACTAAGACGCCGGAAATTACGAATTTGCGTCAACGAACGTAACCGCACCAAACTTCGCCCTCACGAGCCTAATTCTGCCCACGATTTAGAAAAATGACAGTCAATTGAAAAAAGACTACACCCCAGGTAAGAAATACATTTCTAAAAAATGCATTTCCCAGATATGAAACTGACAGTCTGCAAAAGGAAATATACTGAAACCTGAATAATGGCAAATATAAGTACAATACATATATTTAAAACTTGATATAAATACATAAATTGCCAAACCATAGCTGAGAGTGTCTTAAGTAATGATAACATACTTACCTGAAGACACCCATCTACATATAGCAGATAGCCAAACCAGTACTGAAACAGTAATCAGTAGAGGTAATGGAATATGAGAGTATATCATCGATCTGAAAAGGGAGGTAGGAGATGAATCTCTACGACCGATAACAGAGAACCTATGAAATAGATCCCCGTGAGGAAAACCATTGCATTCAATTAGTGATACTCCCTACACATCCCTCTGACATTCACTGTACTCTGAGAGGAAACGGGCTTCAAAAAAGCTGAGAAGCGCATATCAATGTAGAAATCTTAGCACAAACTTACTTCACCACCTCCATAGGAGGCAAAGTTTGTAAAACTGAATTGTGGGTGTGGTGAGGGGTGTATTTATAGGCATTTTGAGGTTTGGGAAACTTTGCCCCTCCTGGTAGGATTGTATATCCCATACGTCACTAGCTCATGGACTCTTGCCAATTACATGAAAGAAATGTAAATTAAATTCCCTCAGATCTTTTTTTTTTTATTGCCCACCCTCTTAGCAGCTCATATGAGGTTACTCACCCACCTCCTGAGTATATAAAGGGTTAAAACTGGGCCCAGATAGCTTGGAATGTTGGAGATATTCTCAGGGTAAATTTTTAGTCAGTTGGAGATCTGGTGAGGGAAAGAGAAACGGCGCCAAGGGAGGGGGGCAAAGTTTAACTCTGGTCAATGCCTGTGAGTAAAAACCAAAACACAAAAAAAATCATGTAAAAGTGAGTAAAAAACCCTCATTTGATCCCTTTGATCCCCCTCGTGTCCCCAACCACATCCACTGCTTTATTTCTTAAACAGACAGTGAAGCTTTTTTGTTTTGTGAGCAAAAATGGTGAACCCAAGTCAAAAACATACTCAGGGCTGCTAAGGGGTAATAGGGTAATGAAAAAAATAAGGATTTATTGATGTTAAACAAATAGGTAAAGTACTATGTGTAAAGGCTGAGAACTCCCAACTATGTAGTACCTAAGGCCTAGATTTAGAGTTCGGCGTTAGCCGTGAAAACCAGCGTTAGAGGCTCCTAACGCTGGTTTTAGACTACCGCCGGTATTTGGAGTCACTCAAAATAGGGTCTAACGCTCACTTTTCAGCCGCGACTTTTCCATACCGCAGATCCCCTTACGTCAATTGCGTATCCTATCTTTTCAATGGGATCTTCCTAACGCCGGTATTTAGAGTCGTTTCTGAAGTGATCGTTAGAGCTCTAACGACAAAACTCCAGCCGCAGGAAAAAAGCAGGAGTTAAGAGCTTTCTGGGCTAACGCCGGTTCATAAAGCTCTTAACTACTGTACCCTAAAGTACACTAACACCCATAAACTACCTATGTACCCCTAAACCGAGGTCCCCCCACATCGCCGCAACTCGATTAAAATTTTTTAACCCCTAATCTGCCGACCGCCACCTACGTTATACTTATGTACCCCTAATCTTCTGCCCCTAACCCCGCCGACCCCTATATTATATTTACTAACCCCTAACCTGCCCCCCACAACGTCGCCGCCAGCTACTTACAATAATTAACCCCTAATCTGCCGACCGCAAAGCGCCGCCACCTACATTATAGCTATGTACCCCTAATCTGCTGCCCCTAACACCGCCGACCCCTATATTATATTTATTAACCCCTAATCTGCCCCCCTCAACGTCGCCGACACCTGCCTACACTTATTAACCCCTAATCTGCCGAGCGGACCTGAGCGCTACTATAATAAAGTTATTAACCCCTAATCCGCCTCACTAACCCTATCATAAATAGTATTAACCCCTAATCTGCCCTCCCTAACATCGCCGACACCTAACTTCAATTATTAACCCCTAATCTGATGACCGGAGCTCACCGCTACTATAATAAATGGATTAACCCCTAAAGCTAAGTCTAACCCTAACACTAACACCCCCCTAAGTTAAATATAATTTAAATCTAACGAAATTAATTAACTCTTATTAAATAAATTATTCCTATTTAAAGCTAAATACTTACCTGTAAAATACATCCTAATATAGCTACAATATAAATTATAATTACATTGTAGCTATTTTAGGATTAATATTTATTTTACAGGCAACTTTGTAATTATTTTAACCAGGTACAATAGCTATTAAATAGTTAAGAACTATTTAATAGTTACCTAGTTAAAATAATAACAAAATTACCTGTAAAATAAATCCTAACCTAAGTTATAATTAAACCTAACACTACCCTATCAATAAATTAATTAAATAAAATACCTACAATTACCTACAATAAAACCTAACACTACACTATCAATAAATAAATTAAATACAATTACTACAAATAACTACAATTACATAAACTAACTAAAGTACAAAAAATAAAAAAGAGCTAAGTTACAAAAAATAAAAAAATATTTACAAACATAAGAAAAATATTACAACAATTTTAAACTAATTACACCTACTCTAAGCCCCCTAATAAAATAACAAAGACCCCCAAAATAAAAAAATGCCCTACCCTATTCTAAATTAATAGAGTTAAAAGCTCTTTTACCTTACCAGCCCTGAACAGGGCCATTTGCGGGGCATGCCCCAAGAAAATCAGTTCTTTTGCCTGTAAAAAAAAACATACAATACCCCCCCCAACATTACAACCCACCACCCACATACCCCTAATCTAACCCAAACCCCCCTTAAATAAACCTAACACTAAGCCCCTGAAGATCTTCCTACCTTGTCTTCACCTCAACAGGTATCACCGATCCGTCCTGGCATCCGGTGCTGAAGAGGTCCAGAAGAGTCTCCAAAGTCTTCCTCCTATCCGGCAAGAAGAGGACATCCGGACCGGCAAACATCTTCATCCAAGCGGCATCTTCGATCTTCTTCCATCCGGTGCGGAGCGGGTCCATGTTGAAGCAGCCGACGCGGATCCATCCTCTTCTTCCGGCGTCTCCCGACGAATGACGGTTCCTTTAAGGGACGTCATCCAAGATGGCGTCCCTCGAATTCCGATTGGCTGATAGGTTCTATCAGCCAATCGGAATTAAGGTAGGAATATTCTGATTGGCTGATGGAATCAGCCAATCAGAATCAAGTTCAATCCGATTGGCTGATCCAATCAGCCAATCAGATTGAGCTCGCATTCTATTGGCTGATCGGAACAGCCAATAGAATGCGAGCTCAATCTGATTGGCTGATTGGATCAGCCAATCGGATTGAACTTGATTCTGATTGGCTGATTCCATCAGCCAATCAGAATATTCCTACCTTAATTCCGATTGGCTGATAGAATCCTATCAGCCAATCGGAATTCGAGGGACGCCATCTTGGATGACATCCCTTAAAGGAACCGTCATTCGTCGGGAGACGCCCGGAAGAAGAGGATGGATCCGCGTCGGCTGCTTCAACATGGACCCGCTCCGCACCGGATGGAAGAAGATCGAAGATGCCGCTTGGATGAAGATGTTTGCCGGTCCGGATGTCCTCTTCTTGCCGGATAGGAGGAAGACTTTGGAGACTCTTCTGGACCTCTTCAGCACCGGATGCCAGGACGGATCGGTGATACCTGTTGAGGTGAAGACAAGGTAGGAAGATCTTCAGGGGCTTAGTGTTAGGTTTATTTAAGGGGGGTTTGGGTTAGATTAGGGGTATGTGGGTGGTGGGTTGTAATGTTGGGGGGGGTATTGTATGTTTTTTTTTACAGGCAAAAGAGCTGATTTTCTTGGGGCATGCCCCGCAAAGGGCCCTGTTCAGGGCTGGTAAGGTAAAAGAGCTTTTAACTCTATTAATTTAGAATAGGGTAGGGCATTTTTTTATTTTGGGGGTCTTTGTTATTTTATTAGGGGGCTTAGAGTAGGTGTAATTAGTTTAAAATTGTTGTAATATTTTTCTTATGTTTGTAAATATTTTTTTATTTTTTGTAACTTAGTTCTTTTTTTATTTTTTGTACTTTAGTTAGTTTATGTAATTGTAGTTATTTGTAGTAATTGTATTTAATTTATTTATTGATAGTGTAGTGTTAGGTTTTATTGTAGGTAATTGTAGTTATTTTATTTAATTAATTTATTGATAGGGTAGTGTTAGGTTTAATTATAACTTAGGTTAGGATTTATTTTACAGGTAATTTCTAATTATTTGAACTAGGTAACTATTAAATAGTTCTTAACTATTTAATAGCTATTGTACCTGGTTAAAATAATTACAAAGTTGCCTGTAAAATAAATATTAATCCTAAAATAGCTACAATATAATTATAATTTATATTGTAGCTATATTAGGGTTTATTTTACAGGTAAGTATTTAGCTTTAAATAGGAATAATTTATTTAATAAGAGTTAATTAATTTCGTTAGATTTAAATTATATTTAACTTAGGGGGGTGTTAGTGTTAGGGTTAGACTTAGCTTTAGGGGTTAATCCATTTATTATAGTAGCGGTGAGCTCCGGTCGTCAGATTAGGGGTTAATAATTGAAGTTAGGTGTCGGCGATGTTAGGGAGGGCAGATTAAGGGTTAATACTATTTATGATAGGGTTAGTGAGGCGGATTAGGGGTTAATAACTTTATTATAGTAGCGCTCAGGTCCGCTCGGCAGATTAGGGGTGAATAAGTGTAGGCAGGTGTCGGCGACGTTGAGGGGGGCAGATTAGGGGTTAATAAATATAATACAGGGGTCGGCGGTGTTAGGGGCAGCAGATTAGGGGTACATAGGGATAATGTAAGTAGCGGCGGTTTATGGAGCGGAAGATTAGGGGTTAATAATATAATGCAGGGGTCAGCGATAGCGGGGGCGGCAGATTAGGGGTTAATAAGTGTAAGGGTAGGGGTGTTTAGACTCGGGGTACATGTTAGAGTGTTAGGTGCAGACGTAGGAAGTGTTTCCCCATAGGAAACAATGGGGCTGCGTTAGGAGCTGAACGCTGCTTTTTTGCAGGTGTTAGGTTTTTTTTCAGCTCAAACAGCCCCATTGTTTCCTATGGGAGAATCGTGCACGAGCACGTTTTTGAGGCTGGCCGCGTCCATAAGCAACTCTGGTATCGAGAGTTGCATTTGCGGTAGAAATGCTCTACGCTCCTTTTTTGGAGCCTAACGCAGCATTTTTTGGGACTCTCGATACCAGAGTTAATTTTATGGTGCGGCCAGAAAAAACCCCGCGTAGCGTTAACAGCCCATCTACCGCCAAACTCCAAATCTAGGCCTTAGTAAGGAGAGTACTAGGCATAGTTCCTGGGCTGTGTTTAGTGTCTGAGTCACTTACCTGGACTACAGCACCCCTCCACTTTATCTTATCAGCTTGCTGAGGCCTTTCTTCCTCACAAAATGCCCATCTAGTAGAGAACCCATCCAATGCAAGTAAATATACTGCAGAGGATACTGTGGGATATACCAGCAACCTCTCAGGTGGAGACTAAGAGATGGGGTCCCTGCGATGCCTGAGCAGTTATAGCTGAGATGAGAGATTTACCCGTGAGGGTACTTACATGCCATAACTGAGGTATTCCTTTAGATTTCTCAAAATCTTGGAGAAATTATCCTGAAGTCTTCTCTGAGTGAAGATGAAAAAGGGGTACTGGGTCTCAAGTCAAGTCTGACCTACCAATACATAATTAGATAGAAAGTAATACAATCTTGCTTGCAGAGCACCTCTCTCAGCCTCTGTCATTGGAGGCCAAGAACAAACTCAGTGGGGAGAGGAGGTGGGAGCGATTAAAGCTCTTGTGAGGGTTCTTGACCTCCTCCTAGTGGCAGGAAATATATCCCACATGTTATGGACACCTATCGACTCTCATCATCTTACAAAATAAATTAAACTGTATTTTAACGCTGTAGAGGCAGAACTGAATGTGGATATCAGTTTCTTAATGAATGCATTATCAACATTTTAATGAATATGCCTTGGACTGAGCATAGGGCAAACAGGGCATTTGCCTGTTGGGTCAGGGCAAGTTTCGGGCTGGGGCCTGTTGCTTTAGTCCCGTCCATATACTAATTTGAATATTCTATCAGCAAATGCACAGATTGAACGCGTATTTAAAGGGACATGAAACCCCAACATTTTCTTTCAAGATTCAGATAGAGAATACAATTTTAAACAACGTTCCAATTTACTTCTATGATTTAATTTGCTTCCTTTTCTTGTTATCCTTTGCTGAAAGGTTTAGCTGAGAAAACTCAGAAGCAGCAAAGAACCTAGGTTCTAGCTGCTGATTGGTTGCTGCATATAGATACTGATTGTCATTGGCTCACCCATGTCTTCAGTCAGCAACCAGTAGTGCATTGCTGCTCATTCAACAAAGCATATCAAGAGAAGGAAGAAACTTTGATAATAAGAAAGTTGCTTAAAATGTCATGCTCTATCTGAATCATGGAAGAAAACATTTGGGTTTCATATCTCTTTAAATGTTTTTTATTACATTAGTTGAAAGCTATAAAATGTAATAGTTAAAGGGACACTGTACTATAAAATTTGTTTCCCTTTAATGTGTTTCAAATGTCCTGTTATATCTACTGCAGAGTATTAAATGTATGGGAAATTGTTTCTTCAATGTTATTTAAAATAGATGGTTTTGCTCAATGAAACCATCACCTGTTTTTCTCAAGGACAAAAAATGGACTGAGTCTGCAGGTAAAGCAGACCTGCTAATGTTATCTATGTATGAAAGCGCACAGCCTAATAGTTAGGTATTGGAATGATCTTTATAGCTGTGGAGTCCAATGAGCACAACTAGCTATTATAGATAAAAAATACTATCACGTGTTTCTACTTGGAGATTAATTAGTTCTAATGTCTCTTGTTTACATAGCTTTTCTACAGATAATACATTTGCTATTCATATTTTAAGTATAGATGGCAGTTTCTTAAAAAAATAAAGGTAAAGGAGCTGTTTGTAAACAATTAAATACACTCCAGCAGGTAAAATAGACCTTTTTTAACACATTAAAGGGGGGGGGGGGGGCATTTTCAGGTACAATGCCCTTTTAAAAAGAATAAGCAATACATAAAATTAATAACAAAACACCAGCACCTGTAATCGACACCAGGGATTAAATTACTTGTCTATTACAGTAGATGCCTTTATAAAACAGCACTTTGTGAAAACATCAGATATGAAAATTGTGCCCAATTTTTCAAATGAGCTGGTCTGTTATGTAAACCTACACGTAGCCATCTGTATGGTTATGTATTCTTCCCTCACTTAAAGGAACAGTGCTGTAAATAAGGCCTTTGAATGCCGTATTCCTTCTTGTGAAAGTGCAAGGCACTAAAATATTATCAAATCCAGCAGCAAAAACAGCTGAATGCACAAACCTACTGTAATGTCTCTTTTAAGTGTTCCTGTTTATACATTTCACCAGCTGGAGTGCATTAACAAATGGAAACTTTACCTTGTTGTTTGAAATACACTTAAACACAAAGGCGCAATTACATATACGGGGCAGGCTTCAGCGCAAGCACTGCAACCCGCGCCGCCCATAATTTTACCTTCCACATCGGCTTTTACATATACGGCGCCGGCAGTTCATAAAGTGCCGTAAGTCGGATAAACTAGCGATGTCAAGAAATGAGCGTAAATACAAATTTCTGGAGTCGCCAGTGACTTACGGCACTTTAGAAACTGCCAGCACCTAAGAAAAGTAAAGAAAATAAAAAGGGCATTCAGCTCTTTTACTGCCCACCCTATCTAAATAAAATTAAAAAAAATAATTAAAAAACCCTAAGTCTAAGCCCCAGGTTGCTACTCACCGTTCCTGAAGTCCGGCGGAGAAGTTCCTGATCCAGGCGGTGAAGTCTTCTTACAAGCGGCGACCTCTTCTTTCTTCTTCCTGGAACATCCTTCGCAGACCGGAGCTGAAGACTGAAGACCGCGGAGCTGAAGACCGGCGACCCTGGAATTGAAGACCGGCGACCGCGGAGCCATGGAGCGTAGAGGATCCTCTTCGTACGATCTTAGGATGAGAGCTACTGAAATTCTATTAGCTGATTTGAATAGCCAATAGAATTTCAGTAGCTCTCATCCTATTGGCTGATTTGAACAGCCAATAGGATTTGAGTAGCTTTTATCCTATTAGCTGATTTGAATTTGAAGAATCAAATCAGCCAATAGGAATTCAAGGGACGCCATTTTTTGTTTGTGGCCAAGATCGTACGAAGAGGATCCTCCACGCTCCATGGCTCCACGGTCGCCGGTCTTCAGTTCCAGGGTCGCCGGTCTTCAGCTCCGCGGTCTTCAATCTTCAGCTCCTGGGGCTTAGGGTTTTTTAAGGGTTTTTTGTTTTTTTTTAATTTTATTTAGATAGGGTGGGCAGTAAAAGAGCTGAATGCTCTTTTTAAGGGCAATGCCCAACAAATGCCCTTTTCAGGGCAATGGATAGTTTAGGGTTTTTAGTGTTAGGTTATTTTATTTGGGGGGGTTTGGTGGGTGGGGGGTTTTACTGTTGGAGGGGCTTTGTGTATTTTCTTGTAAAAGAGCTGCTTATCTTTGGGCAATGCCCTGCAAAAAGCCCTTTTAAGGGCTACTGGTAGTTTATTATAGTAGGGGGTGTTTTTATTTTGGGGGGCTTTTTTATTTTCATAGGGATTAGGTGCAATTTTTGTAAAATTTGGTAATTTTCTTTTTTATTTTCTGTAATCTTAGATTTTTTTTATTTTCTGTAATTGTAGCTTAAAGGGACAGTCTACTCCAGAATTTTGATTAGACTGTCCCTTTAATTTATGCTTAGTTTATTTGTATTTTTAAAGTAGTGTTATTTTATTTTAATTTAATAGAAACTTTAGTATTTTGGAAATTAGGTAATTTGGGTTCATTTAGGGGGTGTTAGGTTAGGGGGTTTAGGTTAGGGGTTAGGTTTATTGCATTGTGGGCTTTGGCAGTTTGGGGGTTAATACTTTAATAGGTTTATTGCATTGTGGGCTTTGACGGTTTAGGGGTTAGTACTTTAATAGGTTTATTGCGTTGTGGGTTAATGGCGCATTAGGGGTTCATAGTTTTAATAGGTAGTTTGCAATGTTGGGGTTGGCGGATTTAGGGGTTAATAATTTAGTTACTTGCGGTGTGGGTTTGATGGCGGATATAGGGGTTAATACACTTTATTAGACATTGCGCATGCGTTAGGTGTTAGTTTATATTTTCAGGCAGTTACGGGAGTTACGGTGCTCAAATACTCAGCACAAGGCCTGCTACGGCTGCCTTTTATGGCGAGGTAAAAATGGAGTAAGATTTCTCCATTTTTGCCACGTAAGTCCTTGCGCTGAATATTGGATACTGATTTGCGATGCGGTCCCATGTTAGCTTATGAGAGTAAAAATTGCGTGCGACGGGTGAAATACACGTGCCGCATTTATATGCAGCGCTGTATATAGGATACCAAACCCGCACAAAAACCGGCGTTGTCGACTATTGCGGGCGACGCTTCATATGTAATGGGGCCCAAAGTCAGTTGTTCCTCAAATACTGTGATGCAACCGCTGATCAACATTTAAAGGGACATAAATGTTTATTTATGATAAGTAAAAGAAATATGCAATATATTTTCATTATTTATTTTTACTGTTTGCCTATAATTTACCTTGAAAAATGATGGGCTAGATTACGAGTTTTGTGTTATGAGGGGTGCGGTGCTAATTTGCATGTTATTGTCACCGCTCACTTCCCTACAGCGCTGGTATTACAGGTTTTTAAAAACCCGGCGTTAACAGGCAAGAAGTGAACGTAGAGCAAAATTGATCTCAATACCGCACTCCAATATACTGCTGAAAGCTGCGGTGAGCTGGTTGTACGTGCTCGTGCACGATTTCCCCATAGACATCAATGGGGAGAGCCGGCTGAGAAAAAGTCTAACACCTGCAATAAAGCAGTGTAAAGCTCAGTATCGAAGCCCCATTGATTCCTATGGGGAAATTAAATTTATGTTTACACCCTAACATGAACCCCGAGTCTAAACACCCCTAATCTTACACTTATAAACCCCTTACCTGCCGCCCCCGACATCTACATAATGTTATTAACCCCTAATCTGCCGCACCGGACATCGCCGCCACTATAATAAACATATTAACCCCTAAATCGCCGCACTCCCGCAGACAGAGCAGGAGCGAGCTGCACTGAGTATAATGGCGCGGTTGGGCCGGGCTGTGACTGACTAGACAGCTGGCCCGATGCGCTGTGTAATATAAACAGACCCGCTCAGAAGAGCACAGAGAGCGGGTCTGAAAAAGTCATTTTTTAAAAAAAATCAAAGGGAATATTAGGTTTTATAAAGATAAGGCTAATATAATGCTATATAATTCTGCACTATGTGCAGAATTATATAACATTATTTTTGAGGTTTGCTGACACTTTAAATATAATAAAAATAAATCAAAATAAAACCTACTATTAATAACTAAATAATTCCTATTTAAAACCAAATACCTATAAAATAAACCCTAAGCTAGCTACAATATAACTAATAATTACATTGTATCTAGCTTAGGGGTTATTTTTATTTTACAGGCAAGTTTGTATTTATTTTAACTAGGTAGAATAGTTATTAACTATTTACTAACTACCTAGCTTAAATAAATACACATTTACCTGTAAAATAAAACCTAACCTTCCTTACACTAACACCTAACCTTACACTACAATTAAATAAATTACCTAAATTAAAAACAATTACCTAAATTACAACAAAAACCCCCACTAAATTACACAAAATAAAAAAATACATTATCCGATATTTAAACTAATTACACCTAATCTAATACCCCTATCAAAATAAAAAAGCCCCCCCAAAATAATAAAAACCCTAGCCTAAACTACCAATAGCCCTTAAAAGGGCCTTTTGTGGGGCATTGCCCCAAAGAAATTAGCTCTTTTACCTGTAACAAAAAAATACAAACAACCCCCAACAGTAAAACCCACCACCCACACAACCAACCCCCCAAATAAAACCCTAACTAAAAAACCTAAGCTCCCCATTGCCCTGAAAAGGGCATTTGGATGGGCATTGCCCTTAAAAGGGTATTTAGCTTTTTTCAATTGCCCAAACCCCTAATCTAAAAATAAAACCCACCCAATAAACCCTTAACAAAACCTAACACGGGGGGCGGAGTTTGGAGCCGAGTAGAGCAGACGTGCTGAGTGAAAGCTCTGCTTACAGCAAGGTGTTTTTACCTAAAAAGTGTATATATTTAGTGAGTGTATGCCTACACATCAGTGGAGATAGTGGCTGGGTGTCCCTGGAGTGCATAGAGTACCCGTTTCTGCAAAAAAAAATTGGAGCTCCGCAGGGCCGCATCAGAGAAACGGAACTAATCTCAGGACACACCGTGGCTGCGGCCTAGATCGTAAGTCATGAAGGGACTGTGATTGGAGCCCCAAAGGCAGCAGGCTTACCAGATCGACTATCTGAGCATCACCACCTGCAAATACCACCGTTAGCTCCAGAGGGTCGGGGATCCGCTCCGGAGCTCTGCTAACCATTTACAGCTGCAGGCGGATACCGTGCGGACAGTGCTACAGCTGAGACACCGAGTTGGGACTGTTGCCTAAGTTAGCTCACCATTATCGTCAGGAACTGTGAGTAACGGTCAGCAAAGCCCTGGCCATCTATACGTAGTCCAAAAACAGCCACACCTGTACACTCACACAGCCTATTTCACAATCCCTGTATAGTGATCAGGCCATAAGCAGACAGCAAAGCATAGCCGGGTGCTCTGGCGGTGGCGCGAATCGCCATTTTTTTAGTGTCTCTATCCTGTGCGCAGCTAACTACTGTACCGGTCAGACTTTACAAAACTCCTGCTGGCTCTTAGACCCATTAGTAATAAGAGTCCCCTGAATGTTTGTGAAGAGTTTTGCTTAATCTGGTAGCGGTAACTGCAGTTAAGGAGATCTGATAACTCCATATGTGAACCTATTAACCCATCTGTGAACCTCCATATTCCTGCCAGACACGTGGAGCTTTTATGTGCTGAAGAGATCCATAAAAGACATTGACATTGACTATAATTGTGGTGCAAACTGGAGATACATGCAACTACTTATATTTTGTGTGGAAGGGAAGCTTTGATAAATGAATAAAGAATTTACCGGCCATTAAATATATACACTGCAATTGATTCTGCCAATGACTTTATTGCTCAGAAACACACGCTAGCAATAACACTTAGCTGCAGTTTGGAGATTGTAAAAGCCTTCCTTCTACCCCATCATAGACTGTTGCTGTCAGACTGCATTTTAACAATATGCTTAAAGCTGCTGCGTCAGCAACATTGTCTTTGAGCCTTGTGCCAAAGTGGAGTGTTCAATTAATTTCTGCATGTTAACACATATTTTCTCCTACAGGTTCCCAGTACAGCACCACCCATAACTGCCCTCTAGTATTTATTGCCCAGGCCTGTGTCCTCCTTTGAGTAATTGGAGTTACCCCAGGGTACACAGCCTATTACCGATTGCTATACAGATTGTTAGGGGCCCCAAATTATTGATGACAACTTCAAACCCCTATTAGCCAAGCTTCGGTCCCTGCCTTCGAGGTGGAATTTCAAATGTGTCTCCTGGTTGGGCCGCATAGCGGCCCTAGAAATGAGCTACCTTCCCAAATTTACATATGCCCTTCGCTGTCTCCCAATTAGGGTGCCCAGAACCTTTCTTATACAGTTCCAGAGCGCTTGTACTAAGTACATTTGGCAGGGCAAGCCCCCTAGAGTTGCCCATAACATTCTACAATACCCTAGAATGCATGGTGGTGTGGCTTCCCCCTCTATTTTTAGGTATGCGGATGCCACTATGCTCACCCACATCTCCCAATGGGGAGTTAAGGGCTCGGATTGCAAATGGAGATCAATCGAACAAGCCTCCCTACCGCACAATCTTGCTCTGAGGGACCTAATATGGACGCCACCCCACTGTAGGAGGAACCTAGGTGTCACAAACCCGATTGTACGGGAATGTCTGTCCGCCTGGGACCGCCTACGACATAACCCTAAGGTGGCTCCCCACCCGTCTTTGATTACTTCCATTGCTGGCCTCTTGTCAGGCCTACCCGACTCACACCCAACTGCTTGGGCTAGGCTGGGTGTCACGAGAGTGTCGGACCTTTGGTCTACCTCTCCTCAAGTAGCCTTCTCCTCCTTTGACCAACTTAATGTCCCCCCGTCCACCCCACCGTACTTGAAGTTTGAACACTCAAGGGTCATTAGCCTGCTGTCCAGATGGGGTTTCAAACCCTCTCTGCCTCGGCACCTCACCATTTGGGAAGCTAGATGGCAACAGGGGCTCAGGCTGGGCAAACCATTATCCTTACATTACACCCTCATGGAAGGTGCTGCCCCAGTTGATAAAGCTCAACATATTTTAAAATGGGAACGGAGGTTAGACTTCATGAAACCCCTCGAGGAGTGGCAACGCACGCTCCTATTGACAAAGAAAACCCTCCATTGCATTACCATCCTAGAAACCTACATAAAGATACTCACGCACTGGTACTATGTCCCAGCTCGACTTGCAAAAATTTTCCCTGGGGCCTCCCCCACCTGTTGGAGAGATTGCTCACATATAGGTGACATGATCCACATTTGGTGGAGTTGCCCCAGACTCAAACCCATCTGGTACAAATGCTTTTCTACACTAGCCAGCTTAGGTATCAATCTACCTAGAACACCCGAGACGGCCCTTTTACACCTAGGCACATGTAAATTCCCCAAACATTATGGCTCCCTTAGTGTCTATCTCCTGTCAGCAGTTAAACTTAACATAGCGAGATCTTGGAAACGATCCCTTCCCCCGGCCTGGTCGGATATTGTATCTACTATGGCCTACATATACTCTATGGAGAAGAGCATTTATTATGCCTCTGGTAGGTCCGATTTCTTCTAACTAACCTGGTCCGATTGGAAAAGCAGGTTTGACACTCTCTGGCTCCCTAGCTTTGACACCTAGGTTTCAGTACACCCCCAATCACACCGACAGAACCCTGGACATATCTCTGTAAATCTGAACTGGCTTCTCTCATGACCCTCTCCCTCCCCCTAAAGGCCTTCTAGCATACCCCTCTCTCTTTTCCCCAGTCCCTCCCTTACCCCACCCCCCTCTTGACGTTACTTTGTGTCCTATTGGAATTCTGCTATCCCCTTTTAATTTGGTATTAACGTCATGATTGTATTGCATACTCTTCCTGTTCTGATGTATTTACATTTGAAGTATGAGTGACTCGTACAATTGTTGTATCTCTTACCCTTTTGTTACAAAAATCCAATAAAAATTACAAGTAAAAAAAAACAAAAAACCTAACACTAACCCCCGAAGATCCACTTACAGTGGACCGGACATCCATCCTCAATGAAGCCGGGAGAAGTCTTCATCCAATCGGGAAGAAGTCCTCAACGAAGCCGGGAGAAGTCTTCATCCAAGCCGGCAGAAGTGGTCCTCCAGACAGGCAGAAGTCTTCATCCAGACGGCATCTTCTATCTTCATCCATCCGGCGTGGAGCAACTCCATCTTCAAGACATCCGGCGCAGAGCATCCTCTTCTTCCGACGACTAACGACGAATGAAGATTCCTTTAAGTGACGTCATCCAAGATGGCGTCCCTTGAATTCAGATTGGCTGATATAATTCTATCAGCCAATCGGAATTAAAAGTTAAAAATTCCTATTGGCTGATGCAATCAGCCAATAGGATTGAGCTTGCATTCTATTGGCTGATTGGATCAGCCAATAGGAATTTTTCACCTTTAATTTTAATAACTATATTCTACCTAGTTAAAATAAATACAAACTTACCTGTAAAATAAAAATAAAACCTAAGATAGCTACAATGTAACTATTAGTTATATTGTAGCTAGCTTAGGGTTTATTTTATAGGTAAGCATTTCGTTTTAAATAGGAACTATTTAGTTATTAATAGTAGGTTTTATTTAGATTTATTTTAATCATATTAAAGTTAGGGGGTGTTAGGGTTAGACTTAGGTTTTAGGTTTAGGGGTTAATATGTTTAGTATAGTGGCAGCAACGTTGGGGGCGGAAGATTAGGGGTTAATAAGTGTAGGTAGGTGGCAGAGATGTTAGGGGAGCGGCAGATTAGGGGTTAATGATATTTAACTAGTGTTTGCGAGGCGGGAGTGTGGCAGTTTAGGGGTTAATAATTTTATTTCAGTGTTTGCGATGCGGGAGGGCCTCAGTTTAGGGGTTAATAGGTAGTTTATGGGTGTTAGTGTAGTTTTTAGCACTTTAGTTATGAGTTTTATGTTACGGCGTTGTAGCATAAAACTCATAACTACTGACTTTAGATTGCGTTACGAATCTTGGCGGTATCGGCTGTACAGCTCACTTTTTGGCCTCCCAGGCAGACTCGTAATACCGGCGCAAAGGAAGTCCCATTGAAAAAAGACTTTACGCTAATTGTGTAAGTTAATTTGCGTTAAGGCCAAAAAAGTGTGCGGTGCCCCTAAACCTGCAAGACTCGTAATACCAGCGGTAATGAAAAAGCAGCGTTATGAGCCTTAACGCTGCTTTTTCACTCATACCGCAAAACTCTAATCTAGCCGGATGGGTTTTCCCCTTAAAACTGGAAGTGAACACTGCATATGTCACAAGTATAATCCTGCTATATATTTGTCCATAATTGGTGTCAGCTCAGCAGCAAGTATTTAATAATATACTCCAAAACAATTTTTGATAGCGAAATTACACTGACGGGTCTTCTGGACTTCAGTAACATCCGGACTGGCTCTTCCAAAATCAGTGAGCGAGTAAATTTTTGCCTTTGAAAAAGGACTGCAGCAAGTAGTGTTTTAATCTCTTCAGAAAACATTCACAGTGGGTCTATATGCTTGTTTATTGCAACACTACATACTCCTTTTACTGTGCTCATTTCAATCTTTTATGATTTATGATTCAGATAGAGAATACAATTTTAAACAACATTCCAATTTACTTCTATTATCTAATTTTCTGTAATCTTTAGATATCTTTTATTAAAGAAATACCAATGTACATTGGTGAGCCAATCACATGAGTCATCTATGTGCAGCCACCTATCAGAAGCTACTGAGCCTATCTAGATAAGCTTTTCAGGAAATATTATCAAGAGAATGAAGCAAATTAGATAACAGATGCGAATTAGAAAGTTGTTTAAAATGGTATTCTATATCTGAATCACAAAAGAAAAAAATTGGGTTTAATGTCCCTTTAAAGGGGCATAAAAACCTAGACTTGCCAAGTCAGTATTAAAACACCAGGAAATTGGTTTAACACATTGTTCAAGTCCCTCTTGTGAGCTAAACAGAACTGTTGGTCCCGAGCACAAACCGCAGCTGTGCTGTCTGCAGCTCCTGGGCAGGATTTTAACTGTGTGTTTAACCCTATTATTGGGTTTAAACACATACGGCTAGATTACGAGTTGTGCGCTAGGGTAAAAAAGCAGCGTTAAGAGGTCTTAACGCTGCTTTTTTACGCACGCTGTATTACGAGTCTTGCAGGTTTAGGGGCACCGCCCACTTCTTTGGCCTTACAGCAAAACTACTTATGTAAACTTCGTAAAGTCTTTTTTCTATGGGACTTCCATAGCGCCAGTATTACGAGTCTGTCCTGGGAGGCCAAAAAGTGAGCGGTACACTCTACCCTGTCAAGATCCCTAACGCATTTAGAAGTCAGTAGTTAAGAGTTTTATGGTACAACGCCGTAACATAAAACTCATAACTAAAGTTTTAAAAAGTACACTAACACCCATAAACTAACTATTAACCCCTAAACCGAGGCCCTCTCGCATTGTAAACACTATAATAAAAATTTTAACCCCAAATATGCCGCTCCGGACACCGCCGCCACCTACATTGGCCTCCATTACATATGCAGCGTCGCCCGCAAAATCCTGCGCCGACAGATTTTACGCGATTTTGGTTTTACATATACGGTGTAGCATACAAGTTACGCGCGTAATTTCACCCGCCGCTCGCAATTATTACTCCCATAGGCTAACATAGAACCGCGTCGCAAATCGGTATCCAATATCCAGCGCAAGGACTTAGGTGGCGAAAATGGAGAAATCTTACTCCATTTTTACTTCGCCATAAAAGGCAGCCATAGCAGGCCTTGCGCTGAGTGTGGGAGCACCGTAACTCCTGAAAATGCCTGCAAAAATAAACTAACACCTAACGCATGCGCAATGTCTATCTACCTGTCAACCGCAATAACTAATAAAGTCTATTAACCCCTAAACCGCCATACCCCACAACGCAATAAACCTAATCAAGTATTAACCCCTAAACCGCCATAGCCCACAACGCAATAAACCTAACCCCTAACCTAACCCCCCTAACCTAACCCCCCTAAATAAACTAAAATTACCTCATTTACAAAATACTAAAGTCACTATTAAATATAAAAAATGTACACTACTTTTAAAATACAAATAAACTAAGTATAAATTAAAGGGACAGTCTAATCAAAATTCAGGAGTAGACTGTCCCTTTAAGCAAGAATGACAGAAAATAAAAAAATCTAAGATTGCAGAAAATAATAAATAAAATTACAAAATTTTAAATAAATTGCACCTAATCCCTATTAAAATAAAAAAGCCCCCCAAAATAAAAACGCCCCAAATCTAATAAACTACCAGTAGCCCTTAAAAGGACTTTTTGCAGGGCATTGCCCCAAGATAATCAGCTCTTTTGCAAAAAAAATACACACAGCCCCCCTACCAGTAAAATACCCCCACCCACCAAACCCCCCCCCCAACAAAAATACTAACACTAAAAACACTAAACTATTCATTGCCCTGAAAAGGGCATTTGTTGGGCATTCAGCTCTTTTGCTGCCCACCCTATCTAAATAAAATAAATCCCCCCAAAAACCCCTAAAAAAACCCTAAGTCTAACCCCCAAGTGGTCCTCACCTGTCCTGAAGTTCAGCGGAGAAGGTCCTGTTCCAGGCGGTGAAATGTTCTTCCAAGCGGTGACCTCTTCTTTCTTCTTCCAGGAACCAGCCGGCGCGGAGCGGAGGGCGGAGTTGAAGACCGGCGACTCTGGAACTGAAGACCGGCGACTCTGGAACTGAAGACCGGCAACTCTGGAACTGAAGACCGGCGACCACGGAGCCATAGAGCGTGGAGGATCCTCTTCATACGATCTCCGCCATACACTGAATAGGAATTCAAGGTACGCGATTAAAAATGGCGTCCCTTGAATTCCTATTGGCTGATTTGAGCCTTCAAATCAGCCAATCGGATGAGAGCTACTGAAATCCTATTGGCTGTTCAAATCAGCCAATAGGATAAAAGCTACTGAAATCCTATTGGCTGATTTGAACAGCCAATAGGATTTCAGTAGCTCTCATCCAATTGGCTGATTTAAATTTGAAGGCTCAAATCAGCCAATAGGAATTCAAGGGACACCATTTTTAATCGCGTACCTTGAATTCCTATTGTATGAAGAGGATCCTCCATGCTACATGGCTCCGCGGTCGCCGGTCTTCAGTTCCAGAGTCGCCGGTCTTCAACTCTGCCCTCCGCTCTGCGCCGGCTGGTTCCTGAAAGAAGAAAGAAGAGGTCGCCGCTTGGAAGAACACTTCACCGCCTGGAACAGGACCTTCTCTGCTGAACTTCAGGACAGGTGAGGACCACTTGGGGGTTAGACTTTATATATTTAGATAGGGTGGGCAGCAAAGAGCTGAATGCCCTTTTAAGGGCAATGCCCAACAAATGCCCTTTTCAGGGCAATGGGTAGTTTAGCGTTTATAGTGTTAGTATTTTTTTTGGGGGGGGGTTTGTTGGTTGGGGGTTTTTACTGGTATGGGGCCCTAACATCGCCGCCACCTACCTACATTTATTAACCCCTAATCTGCCGCCCCCAACGTCGTCGCCACTACCAACGTCGCCGCCCCTATATTAAAGTTATTAACCCCTAAACCTAAGTCTAACCCTAAACCTAACACCCACTAACTTAAATATAATTTAAATAAATATTCCTCTCATTAACTAATATATTCCTATTTAAAACTAAATACTTACCTCTAAAATAAACCCTAAGCTAGCTACAATATAACTAATAGTTACATTTAGCTAGCTTAGGGTTTATTTTTATTTTACAGGCAATATTGTATTTATTTTAACTAGGTAGAATAGTTATTAAATTAATTAACTATTTAATAACTACCTAGTTAAAAGAAAGACAAATTTACCAACCTAAGATACACTAACACCTAACACTACAATATAATTAAATAAATTAACTAAATTAAATTAGCTAAAGTACAAAAACCCCCACTAAATTACAGAAAATAATAAACAAATTACAGATATTTAAACTAATTACACCTAATCTAATAGCCCTATTAAAATAAAAAAAGACCCCCAAAATAAAAAAAAACTAAACTAAACTACCAATAGCCCTTAAAAAGGCCTTTTGCGGGGCATTGCCCCAAAGTAATCAGCTCTTTTACCTGTAAAAAAAAATACAAACAACCCCCCCAACAGTAAAAACCACCACCCACACAACCAACCCCCCAAATAAAATACTATCTAAAAAAACCTAAGCACCCCATTGCCCTGAAAAGGGCATTTGGATGGGCATTGCCCTTTAAAGGGCAGTTAGCTCTTTTGCTGCCCAAACCCTAACCTAAAAATAAAACCCACCCAATACACCCTTAAAAAAACCTAACACTAACCCCCTGAAGATCGACTTACCGGGAGACGTCTTCATCCAAGCCGGGCCGAAGTCCTCAACGAAGCCGGGAGAAGTCTTCATCCAAGCCAGGCAAAGTGGTCCTCCAGACGGGCAGAAGTCTTCATCCAGGCAGCATCTTCTATCTTCATCCAGACGGCATCTTTTATCTTCATCCATCCGGCGCGGAGCCGGTCCATCTTCAAGACATCCGACGCGGAGCATCCTCTTCATCCAGAGTCTTCTTACTGAATGAAGGTACCTTTAAGTGACGTCATCCAAGATGGCATCCCTTAGATTCCGTTTGGCTGATATAGAATTCTATCAGCCAATCTGAATTAAGGTAGAAAAAATCCCATTGGCTGATGCAATCAGCCAATAGGATTGAAGTTCAATCCTATTGGCTGATCCAATCAGCCAATAGGATTGAGCTTGCATTCTATTGGCTGTTCCAATCAGCCCTTTCTTTCATGTAATTGGCAAGAGTCCATAAGCTAGTGACGTATGGGATATACAATCCTACCAGGAGGGGCAAAGTTTCCCAAACGTCAAAATGCCTATAAATACACCCCTCACCACACCCACAATTCAGTTTTACAAACTTTGCCTCCTATGGAGGTGGTGAAGTAAGTTTGTGCTAAGTTTGTGCTAAGATTTCTAAGAAGTCTTGATAAAGGTCCACTGAGGACCGAAACGCGCCGACCCATTGGTAAGCATTTTTTCAAAGATTTTATTGTTTTTAGAATGTGTTACGCTATGTTCTGAACTTTGGTTACAGGAACATAACTAGGACATTGGATGGGCAGCTGACCGTCGTCAGGAATCACCTAGGAACCCCCATCATCAGGATACAAGGTTTTTTATATGACTTTTTGTGACTTTATTCACTTGGATTACAATATAGACCTTTTTCTTATTCTTCATTAACATTTGTTGAACAACATTATATATAAAAAAAATATTCACTAAGGTCATCATTTACTATTTCACTTTATTGTGACACCTCATTTCATTTGTTTGCATCAATGCTTCACATTTTTTTAAATTTTTGCACTGCAGTGCCCCCCGCACATTTGAGCTCTTTTTCAAACATATTTGCTTCTTATTGTTCTTACTTATTATTTTCATATGTTGTATTGTTTGACAATCACATTTATTTATTGTTGCACCTTATTGCACATCACAATCGTATTCACAGTTTTATTATTGACACTCATGGATCCATGACTGTTAGCTGTTTTTAGTGTTTTATACCATTTCTATGTATCATTGATTTTCATTGCTAGCTGTTGTTGCTAGTCTTTTATCATTTTAGTGTAAACTTATCCATAGGGACTTGTCAATATTCCCCTGGGAATTATCTATATTAACATCTGTTTTATCTGCCTATATATATTAAATCATATATAGTATACATCTTTGTAGTGTATAATTTATCCCCTGGCCTTTTCTAATACTATCAGTTTTACAAACTTTGCCTCCTATGGAGGTGGTGAAGTAAGTTTGTGCTAAGATTTCTACGTTGATATGCGCTTTTCAGCATTGTTGAAGCCTGATTCCTCTCAGAGTACAGCGAATGTCAGAGGGAAGTGAAGGGAGTATCACTTATTGAATACGATGATTTCCCTAACGGGGGTCTATTTAATAGGTTCTCTGTTATCGGTCGTAGAGATTCATCTCCTACCTCCCTTTTCAGATCGACAATATACTCTCAATTTACCATTACCTCTACTGATAACTTTTTCAGTACTGGTTTGGCTATCTGCTATATGTGGATGGGTGTCTTTTGGTAAGTATGTTTTTTATTACTTAAGACACATCAGCTATGGTTTGGCACTTTATGCATTTATATAAAGTTCTAAATATATGTATTGTACTTATATTTGCCATGAGTCAGGTTCATGTATTTCCTTCTGCAGACTGTCAGTTTCATATTTGGGGAAAATAAACATTTTTTAAGAAATAATTTTCTTACCTGGGGTTTAGTCTTTTTTTCAATTGACTACTTTCTTGAAAATTGTGGGCGGTATTAGGCCCGCGGGTGCACCATATGCTAGACTTTATTGCGTCATTCTTGGCGCAAGAATTTTTTTGGCGCAAAAAATACGTCTATGACGCAACTTCTTCATTTCCGGCGTCATAGTTGACGCCGAAGCCTTACACACGGTTGCGTCATTGGTGACGCGAGTGTGTCATTTCCGGTTATTATCATTATTTTAATACCCCATTGATGTTTGCCTCTTCCCTTTTTCTCTATCAGAGGGCTATGCTCTTTGAATTTTTTTCCCATTCGTGAAACTGTCATATAAGGGAATTGCTAATTTTGCTTTATATGTTGTTTTTACTTTTACATTTTGCAAGATGTCTCAATCTGATCCTGCCTGAGAAGTTTCTGCTGGAACATTGCTGCCTGACATCGGTTCTACCAAAGCTAAGTGCATTTGTTGTAAGATTGTGAAAATTATTTCGCCGAATGTCATTTGTAATAGTTGTCATGATAAACTTTTACATGCAGATAGTGTGTCCATCAGTAATAGTACATTGCCAGTTGCAGTTCCTTCAACTTCTAATGTACATGATATACCTATGAATTTTAAAGAATTTGTTTTTGATTCTATCCAGAAGGCTTTGTCTGCATTTCCACCACCTATTAAACGTAAAAGGTCTTTTAAAACTTCTCATTCAGTTGATGAAATTTCAAATGACCAACAACATAATTATTTATCCTCCTCTGATGAGGATCTATCTGATACAGAAGATCCTTCCTCAGACACTGACAAATCTACTTATTTATTTAAAATAGAGTATATGCGTTCTTTATTAAAAGAAGTGTTAATTACTTTGGATATTGAGGTAACCAGTCCTCTTGACGTTAAGTCTAATAAACTTTTAAATGCTGTTTTTAAACCTCCTGTGGTTTCTCCAGGGGTTTTTCTTATTCCTGAAGCTATTTCTGATATGATTTCTAAGGAATGGAATAAGCCAGGTACTTCTTTTATTCCTTCTTCAAGGTTTAAAAAATTGTATCCTTTACCAACAAATTCTATAGAGTTTTGGGGAAAAATCCCCAAAGTTGATGGGGCTATTTCTACTCTTGCTAAACGTACCACTATTCCTATGGAAGATAGTACTTCCTTTAAGGATCCTTTAGATAGGAAGCTTGAATCATTTCTAAGGAAAGCCTATTTATATTCAGGTAATCTTCTCAGACCTACAATTTCTTTGGCTGATGTTGCGGCTGCATCAACTTTCTAGTTGGAGAATTTAGCGAAACAATAATTGGATTCTGACATATCTAGCATTATTTGCTTACTGCAATATGCTAATCATTTTATTTGTGATGCCATTTTTGATATTATCAAAATTGATGTTAGATCCATGTCTTTAGCTATTTTAGCTAGAAGAGCTTTGTGGCTTAAATCTTGGAATGCTGATATGACATCTAAATCTAGATTACTATCTCTTTCTTTCCAAGGTAATAATTTATTTGGTTCTCAGTTGGATTCTATTATTTCAACTGTTACTGGGGGAAAGGGAGTTTTTCTGCCTCAGGATAAAAAACCTAAGGGTAAATCTAAGGCTTCTAACCATTTTCGTTCCTTTCGTCAAAATAAGGAACAAAAACTCAATCCTTCCCCCCAAGGAATCTGTTTCCAATTGGAAGCCTTCCTCAAATTGGAATAAATCCAAGCCATTTAAGAAACCAAAGTCCGCATGAAGGTGCGGCCCTCATTCCAGCTCAGTTGATAGGGGGCAGATTAAGGTTTTTCAAGGATATTTGGATAAATTCTGTCCAAAATCAATGGATTCAGAGCATTGTCTCTGACGGGTATCGAATAGGATTCAGAGTAAGACCTCCTGTGAGAAGATTTTTTTCTCTCACATATCCCAGCAAATCCAGTAAAAGCTCAGGCTTTCCTGAAGTGTGTTTCAGACTTGGAGTCTTCAGGGGTAATCATGCCAGTTTCTTTTCAGGAACAAGGTTTGGGGTTTTATTCAAATGTATTCATTGTCCCAAAGAAGGAAAATTTACTACCAGTTCTGGATCTGAAAATTTTGAATCGTTATGTAAGAGTACCAACTTTCAAGATGGTGACTATAAGGACTATTCTGCCTTTTATAAGGACTATTCTGCCTTTTGTTCAGCGAGGACATTATATGTCCAGAATAGACTTGCAGGATGCATACCTTCATATTCCGATTCATCCAGAACATTATCAGTTCCTGAGATTCTCTTTTCTAGAGAAGCATTAACAATTTGTTGCTCTTCAATTTGGCCTAGCAACAGCTCCAAGAATCTTTTCAAAGGTTTTAGGTGCCCTACTCTCTGTAATCAGAGAACAGGGTATTGCAGTGTTTCCTTATTTGGACAATATCTTGGTATTAGCTCAGTCTTTACGTTCTGCAGAATCTCACATGAATCAACTAGTGTTGTTTCTTCGGAAACATGGTTGGAGGGTCAATTTACCAAAAAGTTTCTTGATTCCTCAGACAAGGGTCACATTTTCAGGCTTCCTGATAGATTCAGTGTCCATGACTCTGTCTCTAACAGACAAGAGACGTTTAAAATTGGGGGCTATGTGCATGGAAGTTTTAGTTCTCATGACTGCAGCATCAGATGCGATCCCCTTTGCTCTTTTTCACATGAGACCTCTACAGCTTTGTATGCTGAACCAATGGTGCGGGGATTATACAAAGATATCACAATTAAATTAATATCCTTAAATCCCAATGTACGACACTCTCTGATGTGGTGGATAGATCACCATCGTTTAGTTCAAGGGGCTTCTTTTGTTCGGCCAACCTGGACTGTGATCACAATAGATGCGAGTCTTTCAGGTTGGGGAGCTGTTTGGGGATCTCTGACAGCACAAGGGGTTTGGAAATCTCAAGAGGCGTGATTACCAATAAATATTTTAGAACTCCATGCAATTCTCAGAGCGCTTCAGTTTTGGCCTCTGTTAAAGAGAGAACCGTTCATTTGTTTTCAGACAGACAATATCACAACAGTGGCATATGTCAATCATCAGGGTGGGACTCACAGTCCCCAAGCTATGAAAGAAGTATCTTGGATACTTGCTTGGGCGGAACCCAGCTCCTGTCTAATCTCTGCGGTGCATATCCCAGGTGTAGACAATTGGGAGGCGGATTATCTCAGCCATCAGACTATACATCCAGGGGAGTGGTCTCTCCATTCAGATGTGTTTTCTCAGATTGTTCAGATGTGGGGTCTTCCAGAGATAGATCTCATGGCCTCTCATCTAAACAAGAAACTTCCCAGATACCTGTCCAGGTCCAGGGATGTTCATGCAGAAGCAGTGGATGCGCTGACACTTCCTTGGTGTTATCATCCTGCTTACATTTTCCCGCCTCTAGTTCTCCTTCCAAGAGTGATCTCCAAAATCATTATGGAACAATCGTTTGTGTTGCTGGTGGCTCCAGCATGGCCACACATGTTTTGGTATGCGGATCTGGTTCAGATGTCCAGTTGCCAGCCTTGGCCACTTCCGTTAAGGCCGGACCTACTGTCTCAAGGTCCTTTTTTCCATCAGGATCTCAAATCATTAAATTTGAAAGTATGGAAATTGAACGCTTAGTACTAGGTCATAGAGGTTTCTCTGACTCAGTGATTAATACTATGTTACAAGCTCGTAAATCTGTCTCTAGAAAGATTTATTATAGAGCTTGGAAGACTTACATTTCATGTTGTTCTTCTCATAAATTCTCTTGGCATTCTTTTAGAATTTCTAGAATTTTACAGTTTCTTCAGGATGGTTTGGATAAGGGGTCTGCAAGTTCCTTGAAGGGCAAATCTCTGCTCTTTCTGTTTTATTTCACAGAAAGATTGCTATACTTCCTGATATTCACTGTTTTGTACAGGCTTTAGTTCGTATTAAGCCTGTCATTAAATCAATTTCTCCTCCTTGGAGTCTTAATTTGGTTTTGAAGGCTTTACAGGCTCCTCCATTTGAGCCTATGCATTCTTTGAACATTAAACTACTTTCTTGGAAAGTGTTGTTCCTTTTGGCTATTTCTTCTGCTAGACGATTTTCTGAGCTATCTGCTCTTTCTTGTGAGTCTCCTTTTCTGATTTTTCATCAGGATAAGGCAGTTTTGCGGACTTCTTTTCAATTTTTACCTAAGGTTGTGAATTCTAACAACATTAGTAGAGAAATTGTTGTCCCTTCCGTGTGTCCTAATCCTAAGAATTCTTTGGAAAGATCCTTACATTCTTTGGATGTGGTAAGAACTTTGAAATATTATGTGGAAGATACTAAAGATTTTAGGAAGACTTCCAGTCTATTTGTTTTAATTTCTGGTCCTAGGAAAGGTCAGAAGGCTTCTGCTATTTCCTTGGCTTCTTGGTTAAAACTTTTGATTCATCAAGCTTATTTGGAGTCGGGTCAGGCCCCGCCTCAGAGAATTACAGCTCATTCTACTAGATCAGTCACCACTTCGTGGGCCTTTAAGAATGAAGCTTCAGTTGAACAGATTTGCAAAGCGGCAACTTGGTCCTTTTTGCATACATTTACTAAATTCTACCGTTTTGATGTATTTGCTTCTTCAGAACAGTTTTTGGTAGAAAAGTTCTTCAGGCAGCTGTTTCAGTTTGATTCTTCTGCTTTTGATTTAATTTTTTTTCTTTCATTTATGAGAATAAACTTATTTTTTTGGGTTGTGGATTAATTTTTTCAGAGGAAAATGGCTGTTTTTATTTTTATCCCTCCCTCTCTAGTGACTGTTGCGTGGAGTTCCACATCTTGGTTATTGCTATCCCATACGTCACTAGCTCATGGACTCTTGTCAATTACATGAAAGAAAACATAATTTATGTAAGAACTTACCTGATAAATTCATTTCTTTCATATTGGCAAGAGTGCATGAGGCCCATCCTTTTAATGGTGGTTATGATTTTTTGTATAAAGCACAATTATTTCCAAATTTCTTTTGTTGATGCTTTATACTCCTTTCTTTATCACCCCACTGCTTGGCTATTCGTTAAACTGAATTGTCGGTGTGGTGAGGGGTGTATTTATAGGCATTTTGAGGTTTGGGAAACTTTGCCCCTCCTGGTAGGAATGTATATCCCATACGTCACTTGCTCATGGACTCTTGCTAATATGAAAGAAATTAATTTATCAGGTAAGTTCTTACATAAATTATGTTTTTCAGGGCAATGGGGAGCTTAGGTTTTTTTAGTTAGTATTTTATTTGGGGGGTTGATTGTGTGGGTGGTGGGTTTTACTGTTGGGGGGGTTGTTTGTATTTTTTTTTCAGGTAAAAGAGCTGATTACTTTGGGGCAATGCCCCGCAAAAGGCCCTTTTAAGGGCTATTGGTAGTTTAGTTTAGGCTAGGGTTTTTTATTTTATTTTGAGGGGGCTTTTTTATTTTAATAGGGCTATTAGATTAGGTGTAATTAGTTTAAATATCTGTAATTTGTTTATTATTTTCTGTAATTTAGTGTTTGTTTGTTTTTGTACTTTAGCTAATTTAATTTAGGTAATTGTATTTAATTTAGTTAATTTATTTAATTATATTGTAGTGTTAGGTGTTAGTGTAACTTAGGTTTTATTTTACAGGTAAATTTGTATTTATTTTATCTAGGTAGTTATTAAATAGTTAATAACTATTTAATAACTATTCTACCTAGTTAAAATAAATACAAACTTGCCTGTAAAATAAAAATAAACCCTAAGCTAGCTACAATGCAACTATTAGTTAGCTAGCTAGCTATCTTAGGGTTTATTTTATAGGTAAGTATTTAGTTTTAAATAGGAATAATTTAGTTAATGATAGGAATATTTATTTAGATTTATTTCAATTATATTTAAGTTAGTGGGTGTTAGGTTTAGGGTTAGACTTAGGTTTAGGGGTTAATAACTTTAATATAGTGGCGGCGACGTTGGGGGCGGCAGATTAGGGGTTAATAAATGTAGGTGGCGGCGATGTTAGGGCTGGCAGATTAGAGGTTAATAATATTTAACTCATGTTTGCGAGGCAGGAGTGCAGCGGTTAGGGGTTAATATGTTTATTATAGTGGCAGCAACGTTGGGGCGGCAGATTAAGGGTTAATAAGTGTAGGTAGGTTGCAGCGACATTGGGGGTGGCAGATTAGGGGTTAATAAATAGTATGTAGGTGTCGGCGATGTTGGGGGCAGCAGATTAGGGGTTCATAACTATAATGTAGGTGGCGGCGGTGTCCGGAGCAGCAGATTAGGGGTTAATAATATAATGTAGGCGTCGGCGATGTCGGGGGAGGCAGATTAGGGTTTAATAAGTGTAAGATTAGGGGTGTTTAGACTCGGGGGTTCATGTGAGGGTGTTAGGTGTAGACATAAATTTTATTTCCCCATAAATATCAATGGGGCTGCGTTACTGAGTTTTACGCTGCTTTTTTGCAGGTGTTAGACTTTTTTTCAGCCGGCTCTCCCCGTTGATTCCTATGGGGAAATCGTGCACGAGCATGTACGACCAGCTCACCGCTGACTTAAGCAGCGCTGGTATTGGAGTGCGGTAATGAGCAAAAGATTGCTCAACACTCACTTTATGTCTTTTAATGACAGGTTTCGGAAAACTCGTAATACCAGCGCTGTAGGTAAGTGAGCGGAGGGAAAACTTCTTGTTAGCACCGCATAGCCTCTAACGCAAAACTCGTAATCTAGGTGATAGATTTGCAGAGTCAATAGTTCTAAAATTACAAACACTAAAGATTTAGAACATACATGTTGCACTAAAATATTCCTTTAATTTGGTTTGGGGTAAAAACAAGGTATTAATTATATATCACTTACCGTATGTTCCGGCGTATAAGACGACTTTTTAACTCATGAAAATCCTCTCAAAAGTCGAGGGTCGTCTTATACGCCGGGTGTCGTCTTATAAGCCTTATTATTACAGAGTACAGACAATGTTATCCTAAACTGAGCTCCACTGAAACAGAGGCGAGCACTGGGCGGGTGCAGAGCTTGCCAAGGAGATGTGTTGTATGTAATGGCGGGCAGTGAGAGCTCGTTTGTTACATAAGTTTTGGAAAGCAACGCCACACTGATTGGTTGGGAGCTAGTAGGTAAGGAATGAATAACCGTGGCGTGGGTTTATTACTGTGTTAAGACTCATTGGCAGTGGCAGGAGGGCAGCGAGACAGCCAAAGCTAAAACACATGTTCATAGCTTAATAGCGGAGTTATCGTTTTTCCAGTAGTTCGAGCTGCAGGCTGCTGATTGTCACACAAGCATGGAGTACAAGTAGTATCCCAGTAGTTCACATGCTGACTGACTTCTATGCCGCTCAGCATGTGAACTACTGGGATACTACTTGTACTCCATGCTTGTGTGACAATCAGCAGCCTGCAGCTCGAACTACTGGAAAACGATAACTCTGCTATTGGGCCGTGAACATGTGCTGCAGTTAAAAGGGGCTCTTACTCTTACATGAGTGCGCTGCAGTTAAAAGGAGCGCGCAGTTGTGGAAGCAGAAGTGTTTAGCACAGGGCTTACAAACCTGGGCAAAAATGGTGTCTAAAATTGGGTCTGGTCCTAACAGTTGTTTGGAGCCCACAACCTGCCCATTGACCCCCCAAATTATCCCTGCTAACCGCCACAAACACTGCCACAAACACCCCCCCACACACACAAACACATGCAACAAAAAAGTTATCTGCACACTGGGTGAATTTTGAGGTGATAACCTACCGTATATCCCATACCCCATACTTGCTCCAAACTAATGATTTTATTTGGTGTGCTTGCTGCATTCATTGAGGGGGTAAGGGGGTAGTCTTATACAGCGAGTATAGCACAAACCCTATATTTTTAACAGAAAAAGTAGGGGGTCGTCTTATACGCCCAGTCGTCTTATACGCCGGAAAATACGGTAATTACAATAGTTTGCTACTTTTTAATATATGAACAAATAAAACCAGTTGATGAAGGTATACTCAGATTTGTGGACCCTACTGCATATATCCTAAAATAAAAGAGAAAACAATTTAATCTCTCTGCATAGTCTCAAAAAAATAAGGCAGCAACTTAACCAGTATGTATTGGGTACTTGTAAAGCACGGCTAATCACCCGTAAGGGTCTCAAGGCACTGCTCATTTTATCGACCTCGGAAGGATGAAACGCTGAGTGGACCTCACTGGGGATTGAACCTGCAACCCTTGGGTTGCTACAGAGCTTAGCCACAGTGCCTTAGCATGCTGAGCTATCTGTCTTAAATATAGAATCTTGATCTGGAAACTTCCTCTGTACAAGGTTCATGTCAATTCCAACCTGCAATCTTTATCATGTTAGACAGGTCAGAAACAAAACTGTAACCAGTGCATACCACAACCACCCTGTTTGGTTTTTTTAACTCCAGACCTCGGCACACGAACAGGCCAGATTTTCATGATATCTGAACTAGAGCACAGGAGAAATAACTGATGGGTGAGAGCAGGTTAGTAACCATGGTTACTGATCAGCTGATTATTTCAGCTGTTATCTAGTTCAGATATCATGAAAATCTGTCCTGTTAGTGTGCCCTGAGGTCCGGAGTTAAAAAACACTAGAGGAAATTGGTCAGTGACACCACAGAGATCACTTTTTGCTTGCCAAATGTTAGTGTAGAACCACAGCTAAGTACAAGTAAACTGTTACACCATCCAGGAGGCTTTTCAGTCTCACTGCAGCCAACTAGAGAAAAAAAAAAGTAAGATATAAAGTTTAGTCCAGTCTGACATGTTTAGATTCTAGTGTTTACATATTACATGCGTGACAGCAATGGCAAACACACTCACAAAGGAGAGCTCAGCCTGCGCCAGAATCTACAACGCTTCACTGCTCTTGTTGTAACATGTTGTTGCTAGTTTTCTTTAGCCCTCTTGTATGCATGTGTTGTACGTGCGAGGCACACTCCCTGCACAACCGTAAGAAGGACACTCTTTTTAATAGCTTAAAGGGACAGTCTACTCCAGAATTGTTATTGTTTAATAAAATAGATAATCCCTTTATTCCCTTTCCCCAGTTTTGCATAACCAACACTGTTATATTAATACTTTTTACCTCTGTGATTATCCTGTATCAAAGCCTCTGCAGACTGCGCCATTGTTTCAGTTCTTTTGACAGACTTTTTAGCCAATCAGTGCTGACTCCTAAGTAAATCCACAAAAGTGAGCGCTATGTTATCTACATGGCACACATGAACTAGTGCTATCTAGCTGTCCAGATGCACTGAGATAAGAGGCAGTCTTTCTAGGGCTTAGAAATGCAAATTTGATGATAAAAATAAATTGGAAAGTTGTTTAAAATGACATGCCCTATCTGAATCATGAAAGTTTAATTTTGACTAGACTGTCCCTTTAAGCAAAAATGCTCTGTGTCATAGCAAAGCAACAGAGGAGAATGAAAAAGTAAAAAGAAATGCCAAGATACAGCGCTACACTACCCTCAGATGAGGGTTGGGTTGCTAAAGATGGTGTCCACGACTAGGAATGTGTATACATAAAGGTTAATATATAATATTGTGTTACACAAAGAATATATATAAAACCATGTGAAAAAGTACTTAAAAGGTAAAAGATTAAAAACAAAATATATATATATAGGATGTGATATTAAAATGTATTAAACAAACATTTTATTAACATAAACTGACAGTTAAAAATACAGTTAAAAATAGATTCAACAATCTAATGGATTGCCCCATACAATGTCCAAGAAGTTATGTCCTATGTAACATACAAGTGTTTAAGTCCCATACCAAAATGTCCAAAGCAAATGCTCAAGGTTAATATCCAAAAAAAATAAAAATGATAATATGTCCAAAGTTGGTGTAAAAATCAAAAAGGTGAAAAAATGTAAAAAATATAAAATATATTAAATATTTTTTGAAAAGATGAAAAAATAAATAAAAATATATAAAAAATATATGAGTTGTGATCAGCAACCCATATGGAAGGAATATAATATATGTGATAGTGAATAATTCTCGTGAGGTGTACACCTAAAAAGTGTGTATAAAAATGTGTGTATATAAAAGGGTGTGGTAAAAAATGTGTCCAAAAATAAAGTCCAAATTGCTCCAAAAAAATGTGTATATAATTCCAAGTATTCCAAATGTGAGTGTAGAAAGTGCTGGGTTGATGTTCCTCTTCTTAAAAGGTTATCAAATGTAATGGGATATCCTCCTGTACCTAAAAAAGTGTACATAAAATAGACATAGTGCAATAAAATCACTTTAGAAGGACAACAACAGTATTCTACTCACCAGATATATTCTGAGCTGCAATACCAGTGTATAGCCAACGCGTTTCGGTCCTCAGGGACCTTTCTCAAGACTGGTGTCGACCAGTCTTGAGAAAGGTCCCTGAGGACTGAAACGCGTTGGCTATACACTGGTATTGCAGCTCAGAATATATCTGGTGAGTAGAATACTTTTGGAG